>NC_056530.1:28668148-28709008 GCF_019175285.1 Sceloporus undulatus
TGGTCAATGTCTGCCAGAAGTTTCATGCCAGCAGCACAGGCTCCTACTATCGCAAGACTCAATGCCCAGATTGTTATAATGCTTTGTTGTGAGAATAGTTATGGTGGGAACAGCCACATACATTGCCTATGGAGCTCCTTGGAGGAAAGGCTGGAAATGAATAAATAAATGCTTTAAATACGTAAAGTAATCCATACGTTATGAGAAGAGACTTAGGGAGCTGGGGATGTTTAGCCTGGAGAAAAGACGGTTAAGTGGTGATATACTGTTTATATACTTGAAGGGGTGTCATACGGAGGATGGAGCAAGCTTGTTTTCTGCTGCTCCAGAGAACAGGACTCAGAACAATGGATGCAAGCTCCAGGAAAAGAGATTCCAGCTCAACATTAGGAGGAACCTCTTGAAAGTAAGAGCTGTTCGACAGTGGAACACAATCCCTCAGAGAGTGATGGAGACTCCTTTGAAGGTCTTTAAACGGGGGCTTGATGGCCATCTGTCAGGGATGCTTCAACTGTGAGTTCCTGCATGGCAGAATGGGGTTGGCCTGGATGGCCCTTGTGGTCTCTTCCAACTCTTTGATTCTACGATTCTATGACTAAACCCTAGCCCCATATCATTGGCCTGGATGACTTACCAGATTGGGACTCTCTGAGATGGCATATGTATGGTTGGTCTTCCTTTTGACGTCCATGGTTCCATGTGCCAAGGCCGAGGGGGTACCTGAGACATCCAAACCAAGATTTACTGTTAATACTCATGTGAACACTTGTGTGTGGCATGATTCAGTCCAAGTTGGACTGAGACTTGGGAGGAACAGGGTCAAGTCTCTACAGAAGCATGAAACTCACAGTGTAGGTTTAGGCCAACTACTCTCTCTCAGACTAAAGCAATGGACTTGTCATTGAGGATAAAATGGAGGGAAGGAGAGAGCCACATAAGCCACTTTTGCGTAAGCATGACAAAAAGACAACCAATTCGTTTCAAATATAATGTGGAGGAAATTCCCAGAGATACCATGCACAGCCAAAACGACAAATAAATGAGTCAGAAAAATCAAACCTGAACTCTTCTCAGAGGCCAAGACGACTAAGCTGAGACTGTCAGTAATAATAATAATAGTACTTTGGGCATATCATGATAAGACAGACTAACAGGAAAAGATAAGCTTGGAAAGGTAGAAGGGAAAAGAAAGATCCCATTACAGATGGATAGATTGAATCCCTGAGTTTGCAAGACATGAGCAAAGATGCTGATAGCAAGGTGACTTGGAGGTCCCTCGTTCGTGGGGTCGCCATAAGTCAAAGTCAACTTGGCAGCAGTTCACAATCGCAAAAGGGCTTCAAGCAAAGGACCGTCTCTGTCACAGAGTCTGGAATTAAATTTTAGGAGGAATGCAGACTTTTTAAGAGGTTTGCCTCTTTGGAGGAGATTAGAGGGAAATCACCGCTCTCCAGGGCTGTAAGGCGGAAGATATGGAAGATGCATCCTCTTTTGCTCCAGATTAAAAGTTATGGGCAGAACTTGCAAGGAAGCAGATGATGGATAAACATTACCAGAAGAAACTTTCTGAACAATTGTTCAAGATTGTTTTTTGTGGGTTTTCGGGCCATGGGGCCATGTTCTAGAAGAGCTTATTCCTGATGTTTCACCAGCATCTGTGGCTGGCATGGAAGAAAATGCTGGCATGGAAGAGAGTGGGGTATATATACTTCGGTGCCAGCATTCTCTGAAGATGCCAGCCACAGATGCTGGCGAAACATCAGGAATAAGCTCTTCTAGAACATGGCCACATAGCCCAAAAAACCCACAAAAAGCTATGGATGCCGGCAATGAAAGCCTTTGACTTCACACTGGAAGCTGGAACCCTTCAGCTAAGGACTGTGATGCCTCCTCTACGTCAAACCACCTGCTGCCTCAGTTTACCACCAGTAAAGCTTATCTTTATTCAATCTTTATTAAACATTAATGTGTATATCAGTTTTCCATTTCCTTGGGAACACCTGCAGTGAAGCTTGTTGTCGTTGCTGTGTGCTTCCAAGTCATGTTCGACTTATGGTGCCGCTAAGGCTAGGGTTCAAATCCCTGGTTGAGCATTAAAACCCACTGGGTGACCACTTGAGCAAGTCACACTCTCTCAGCCTCAGAGGATGGCCATGGCAAACCTCCTCTGAAGAAACCTGCCAAGAAAACCTCGCAATAGGGTCACCTTAAGTTGGAAAGGTCTTGAAGGCACAACAACAACAACAATGGTTTTTAACACCTTGGTCTGATGAAGAAGCCAGTGAAGCTTTGAAAGTTTGCAACATGCATTTTGGGCATTTTGCTTGGCCCCTTAAAGGTAGCACTGTTTTGTAGGTCTTGGATGTACATGGCTACCCCTGGATGCGTAAACTATGAACAGCCTAAAACAAAAAGCTCAGCTTCCATCCACAAAGGTTTAACACTAAACCAGATTATAAGGTATCACTGTTTTGTGGATTTTGTATGCAGCTGGGCTCTGTTCCTAGAGCTATCCATTTTCCAACTGTTTAAGCAATAACCAAATGCCAGTGGTTTTGAATGCAAGACGACAACTTTGGAGACCAGGGTTCAATTCCCAGCTCGGCCATGAAACTGACTAGGTGACCTTGGCCAAGTCACACTCTCTCAGCCTCAGAGGAAGGCAATGGCAAACCTCCTCTGGACAAACCTTGCCAAGAAAACTCCATGATAACCCTATCGTGGCCTAAGGTCACTCAATGGGTTTCATGGGCCATGCTGGGAATCAAACTCTAGTCTCCAAAGTCGTATTCCAGCACTCAATCAATCAATCAGTCAGTGTTTATTGATTAGCCCTTAGGCCATATCATATTCCAGCACTCAAAACCACTGGCTCTCAGTTACTGTTTAAACAGGTAGGAAATGGCACCGTGAGGTTGCCAGAAGTTGGAAACGACTTGAAGGCGCACAACACACACAAACCATAACCGATTCAGATGGACACGCGTTTGGCCAACTTACCTTTGAAGACGGACTGACGGTGTGGCTTCTTGGTCTTTTTGGGCCCCACAACTCCCACTTTGGGAGGACTCTGGGGAACCTTGAAGGACACACCGGGCTGGTCTCCTTTGGCTTTGGTGTGGGGGGCTTGGGGCACGCATCCTGGCTCGCCCCCCATCATGGTGTTCGATGTTTTCCCCTGTGGTTTCTCATGAACACCAGACGGTTGGGCGCCCTGAGCCCCAAAGCCTTTGATGGTGCCCCCGAGGGATCGGCTCCCTTTCCCCGTACCGGGAACTTCAGGATGGACCACCCGCCTCGCTTCCCCTTGTTCTCCACCGCATGCCTTCTTCCACACAAGGTTGAACCCTCTTCTAGGGAGACCAGGTTCCTTATTCAGCGGGTACTCTTTCCGAAGTACTTTCTCTGACAACGTTCCTTTTGGGCTCTGGGCTGTCGGTTCAGGTTTCTCCTTCCCAGGTGTCTTCAACAGAGATGGTGGGACATTTTGGGGGCTTGGCTGGGGTCCGAGGGGGGCTGAGGCCTTGGCCACACTTTGGCCCCCCTCTGACCCCTGCAGAGTCTTTCGTAGCTGGGGAGCCTTATAGCGGGAGCCCTTGTCACAAAACCACATAAAAATGTCAGACATTGCACCTATGCCTGGCTGGGGTTTCCCCCTTTTCCTCCTTAGACAACAGCTGGAAGAGTCTTTGAGTAAGGGACCACAAGAATTATGACAACCCGGTAACCGCCGGCAACAGACTTAGTGGTCAAGTCTCCCTGGACTCATGGTCCAGGATGAGACCATTAGCCTCAGAACCAAAATAACGGAGACAGTCGATGGGTTCAAGGCCTCTCCAAGACAAGGCTGTTGTTGTTGTGTGTCTTCAAGTCGTTTCTGACTTATGGCGCCTCTACAGCAAACCTATCATAGAGTTTATAGTTTTTTGGGTGATGTGTCCATGTTCTAGAAGAGTTTATTCCTGACGTTTCGCCATCATCTGTGGCTGGCATCTTCAGAGAATGCACTCTCTTCCATGCCAGCATTCTCTGAAGATGCCAGCCACAGATGCCTACCCAGGGTCACACAGTATATATCTATATATACCCCACTCACTCCCATGCCAGCATTTTTTGAAGATGCCAGCCACAGATGTTGGTGAAATGTCAGGAATAAACCCTTCTAGAACATGGCCACATAGCCCCCAAAACCACCACAAAAAACTCACCTTCGGGTCTCCAAGTTGTTGGAAACGACTTGAAGGCACAGAACAACAACAGGTTTTCCTGGCTGCCTCCATGGATGGTGAAAAAGACAAACAAATGGATCCTAGTACAGATCAAACCTGAACTCACCCTGGAAGCCAAGACAACAAAACTGATACTGAGAAGGCATTATCCATTAGAAAAGGCAAAGATGCTAGGGGAGGTAGAAGTTACTAGAAAGGAAGGAAGACCACACACCAGATAGATAGGCTCACTCAAGGAGGACACAGGTCTGAATCGACAAGACCTAAGTAGAAGAGTGGAGAATAGGAGAACTTGGAGATGTCTCATCCAGAGTCTGGATGTTCTGTTGGTGATGCTTTGATTGAGAGTTCCTGCATGGCAGAATGGGGTTGGACTGGATGGCCCTTGGGGTCTCTTCCAACTCTACGATTCTATGATTCTATGATCCATAGGGTCGCCATTGGTCCAGGTCAACTCAAAGTCAGTTAATAACAGCAACAACAAAGTAGAAAGAGAGGAAGACCACACGCCAGATGGATAGACTCAATCAGGGAGGACACGGGTCTGGATGTACAAGAACTAAGTAGAAGAGTGGAGGATAGGGGAGCTTGGAGATGTCTCATCCATAGGATCGCCATTGGTTGAAGTCAACCCAAAGTCAGTTAACAACATTAACAACAACAAAGTAGAAAGAGAGGAAGACCACACAGTAGATGGATAGAGAGAAATCATGGGCCTGAATTTGCAGGACCTGAGCAGCGCGTTGGAGGAGAAGAGGACCTTGGAGACGTCTCATCCAAAGGGCCACCATGAGTTGGGGTTGAAGACACTTAACAGCTCTATGATTCTATCAAACCTAAATTTTCCTGGTGGTTCTCTGTTTCCACGCTGCAAAAAAGCGTTCTAAAACATAGCATCCTTAAGATCCCGATCTGATTCATTTAAAACAGATGGGGAACGTGTTGTCTTCCAGATGGTGTTGAACTACAACATCTATCATTCCTTGCCATGGGCCAGGCTGATAGGAAGCCGAGTCCAACATCATCTGGAGGCCCACATGCTCCTCCGTCCCAGTTTGAAATATTTATATCCAGGCGCTTTATTTTAAAGAGGAGGCTTATGATAACATTTTTAAAAATCCAGGCGAGAATGAAAACTCATTCATAACCATAAAGTAAAAAAATAAAGAGCATGCTCACTTGAAAAGGCACCTCCAGGAAAGACAATAAATAAGGCTTACTTTGTGTTTTTAATCGTTTTTAATCATGCTTTTAAAACAATACTGTTATTTCACTCTTTTTTAACTGTTGTAAAATATGATTCTATTGAAAATGACTGTAGACTACCTTGAATCCCATCCCAGGAGAAATAAATAGATCACTGCATTGTATCCAGGGGTCTAAATTCAATCAGTAAGTAAAATATGTGTGATGTGAACATGATTTGGGCATGTTAAGTGAGCAGTGAAGTATCATGGTTTAAATAGTGGACTTTGGGCTTGAATTCAATTTCCAATTTATTATTATTATTATTATTATTATTATTAACCTTTATTTATAAAGCGCTGTAAATTTACACAATTTCTAACTATATAAACTGGAACATATAAATACAAATGAATATGCATGTGCATTTAGTTGTTCTACTCTTTGTTGATTCATAAAAAGCAATTCCTTTACAGAAATCTAATACACAGGACAAAACTAACCCCGCTGTTCTGGGCCTGCCCCATGTGCGTTGATATTTGTTTTCTAGCTATGGTTGTTGTGTGCCTTCAGGTCGTTTCTGACTTTTGGCAACCCTAAGGCCAACCTATCATAGGGTTTTATTGGCAGGATTGGGTCAAGAGAGGTTTTGCCATTGCTTTCCTCTGAGGCTGAGAGAGTGTGACTTGGCGGTGGGTTTCCGTGGCTGAGTAGGGATTTGAACCCTGGTCTAGAGAGTTGTAGTCCAAAGCACCAGATCATTGCACCATGTTGGTTCCAGGGGTACCACTGCTTAAAGCAGCAAATGTAGGAAGGGATAGTAATAGCAACAACATGAACTTTAAAGACATAGCTGTGTTAGTCTGGAAATGCAAAGCGTGCAAAGGGATCTTGCTATCTAGAAAGATAGCAAAGGCTTTCAGGGCCGGCATCCATGTTTTTTTTTTTGTGGGTTTTTCGGGCTATGGGGCCATGTTCTGGAAGAGTTTGTTTCTGACGTTTCGCCAGCATCTGTGGCTTTGGCATCTTCAGAGAATGCTGGCATGGAAGGAAGTGGGATACACACACACACACACACACACACACACACACATTTATACTGTGTGATCCTGGGTTGGGAGGAAGGGATTTCCATGTTAATCCCCTGCTGGCTAGAGAGCTCTAGCATCATACATCATACATCATACATCACACACACACACACATATATATACATACCCCACTCTCTTCCATGCCAGCATTCTCTGAAGATGCCAGCCCCAGATGCTGGTGAAACGTCAGTAATAAATTCTTCTAGAACATGACCCCATAGCCCAAAAACCCCACAAATAGCTATGGAAGAAAGAAGCCGGCAGCATGAGCTTTTGTAGACTTGAGTCTGCTTCCGCTGATGCGCTCAGGAAGTAGACTCAAGACTGGCTTCTTTCTTTCAGTTTGTCTCAAAGGTGTGACAAGTCCAGATCCCTTTGCAGCACAAACTTTAGCAAATCCAAAGATAATAGCTATATTAGTATTTAGAGAGATCTTGTAGCACTTTCAAGACTAACTGAACGAAAGAAGTTGGCAGCATGAGCTTTTGTAGACTTAATTCTACTTCCTCAGATGCTTTTGGTGGGTAGTTGTCCTGGCAGTGCAGATTACCACTGAACATCACAACCGATATCACAACTCGGATGCATTTGGAGGAAGCAGACTTTCTTAAGTCTAGGAAAGCTAATGCTGCCAACTTCTTTCTTTCGGTTAGTCTCAAAGGTGCTACAAGATCTACTTTAGCAAATCCGGTGAGTGGTTGTGCAAGCTGATGCAACTCGCCGGACCTGCCACAAAAGCAACAAAGCCAAACCTACAACTGCCCCTTAGCAGTCTTTGCAGCAAACAACCCCATCCTCTGGCAAGGAGAGTAAAGATGTTACTCTTCCTCACTGCCACCACCATTGATGGATAAAGAGGCCTCTGTGATCCTGCTTTGGATATGTGATATTCAGTCTGGCATCTCCACTCGAAAGGCATTTCGAAAGGCCTGCCAAACAGAGCCATTGTCGGAGTTGGCAATATTGCACACAAAGGGGTCAGTGGTTTCAATCAGAACTCAATAATAGTGTTAGGTAAAAGGAAGAGGAGCCAACAAACCTTCCGGCAATTTGGTGCACCTCCTGGATCTCAAGATAGCCAGCTTTGGGGAATTACCAGGCGCCAGCTGATCTGGAAACAGCTGCCAGTTAGATCCTCCAAGCTCCTCCTGCTTTAGTTGGTGTCATCTGGAGAAAGAGGAGGGGAAGAGAGAGGGATCTGTAGGGGGATTGCAGGACTGGATTTGCTGCCCTCTGGTGATGAAACCTGTGCTGTCAGCGTCACTGCTCTGCTGCTGGTGTTCACACTGGGGCTGCACTGGGAACAAGAGCGCAATGGGAAATGTAAGGAGCATTTTAGAAGAGGAGCCGACTGCAGTGTCTTGTTGCAGACATTGTCTTGCAAAACATGCATCTTCCATTCCAGTGAGGCTAACTTCAAAATAACTTTAAAACACCCCACAAAAAACTACTGTATGGATGTCGGCCATGAAAGCCTTAGATGTCACAGTCTTACTATATGTTGTAAGCAGTGCTTGAAAAAAGCCACAACTGGTTTGGGAAGAAGACTGCACCCAACTGCATTCAATGTAATAATACAGTGGCCCCTCCACATCCGCTGCGGTTAGGTTTGAAGGCCCCCCATGAATGTGGGGAAACCACTAATAAGAAAACCACTATTCTTTTTACCCAAGAGAACACCTCTCGAAATCTCCAGGTCCTCCAGTGCAACTCTGTGGTCAACATCTGCCAGACGTTGGTCATAGATTCATGCTGGAGGACCTACAAAAGCCTAGAGAAGTGTTTTATCTAGGAACTTATAGGTTCTCCCAGACAACTCTATGGTCAACCTCTGGCAGAGTTGGCTTGGAGGACCTAGAGATTCCTAGAGAGAACATATTCATCGAAACCGCGAATAATCAAATCCGCAAAAGTCAAAGCTACAAAAATGGAGGGCCAACTGTAATCCCAGAATAATGCAGTGATGCATTCAAGCCTTTGAGTCCAAGTCTCAAGTCTCTGCCTTTGCACAATACTTTTCAAGTCGAGTCCCATGTTGGGAGTCAGCTTTTTAACATGGGGCACGTTTCTTGGAGAGGAACAGCAAACGCATTTGGCAATGGCTTGAAGCAGAGGTCGAGGTCTACTCAACAGCTTTCCCCTGTTGCACAGCAGAGGATCTTTCTAAAGCTTTCCAAAAGCTTTTGCAGGAGCCTTATGCCTCAAGCCCATTGCCTGACGCATTTGCCGTTTCCTTCCAAGAAATGTGCCCCACACATAGCGGGTCTTGCCTTCTGTTCAAATGGCACCAGCGCATCACTAAAAATATAAATGTCTCAAGTCGAGTCAGTATGTCATTTTGCAAAGCCAAGTCCAATAAGTCCAAGTAAGTTGACTTGAGTCTGTATCACTGGTAGAATGTAGGTTGAATCTTTGTTATTCACATACATTTTGAATGAACCTGAGTTATTTGGGGGGCTGCCAAAAAAAAACACTTAACTTGCAATAATCGTTCTCCCCCCCAAGTTTTCCTAAAAGATTTGTATTGTCAGCTATGGGAATAACTGATGGGAACAGACCCGGAATAAAACTCTGCATGTCTTGAACGTGTTTCGAATACATCCACATCTTTGTCTCCATCTTGATTCACAGCGCCAACACGTCTGAGCAACAGAACTCACAGAGGTGCGGTTCCGATAAAAGAATAATTGTGCGAATGAGAGAACCGGAATAGGTGGGTGAGATTATTCACATAGTCGCGCTAAAGAAAGTCTGAATGACCGACCCCTGGGTTATCTATGCGCTGTGTTTTGCATCCTCAGCAAAAGAAAAAGCATCTTCAGAAAAACAAAATAAACACACCTTGCAAAACGATAATGTTTCAGTATCTTAGTCTTTATTTTTGTAGTTGCAAAAATGGAAATCTTGTTCTGTTTTTCTGTTTCGCTCTTTGCAATGTATAAATACAATTTGGCATCTATATCCCCATAGCGTTGGTTCCCAGCAGAAACATTTAAAATACGACTAAGAAAATTGTGGAGAGAGTTCGTAAAACAGGGAGGGAAGAAGGGAAGCAAGGCTCCCAACAGCAAGAAAAGTGCCAGTACAACTTGCCTATCTAAACACATACATCGGTCCCGTTTCCCTTATCCTCTCACAAATGACTATTATTATTTCTTGGAATGGAAAAATAAAAGCAGGTGCCCAATCTGAGTGTAATGATTCCCTCCCTCTCTGGAGAACGTATACATTGAAAAGGCACGCCTCATAAGAATCTATACCTTTCAAAGGTAATTCAAGTTTCAAACTAATTTCAAGGCATGCAGGAATGCATAGAGGGACATCTTGCCAAACAGTAAAGAGTGCAAAAAAGGGAAATATCTGCAACGTACACATATCTGTTTGTACAAGGAATACAAGGCTGACTCCATACCTTACGCGGATGCGGAAAGTGTGGGGTGGAATGGAAATGAATTCCACAGTCAGTTTTGATGTCGCTGGGGTAGCTTACAAGCACTAGTAACAGACGAGGAGGGGCACAAGCACATTACAGTACATGCTTATCTCCTTGAAAAATCCTTCAAAAGGGTTATAACAGCAGACTGAAGATGGGATGAACAACTCATACATTTCTTCTCAACCAAGTGCTCTCTAGATGTGCGAGACTACAGCCCACATCGTCCACAGCCAAGATGACATCTGGAGTTGTATACCAATACACCTGGATGGCACAAGGTTACAGAAGGAGCAGAGATAACATACAACATAGACAAAGAGTTGTCTAGCATACTGATTCCCAAACTTTGGTCCTCCAGGTGTTTTGGACCTCATTTCCCAGAAGCCATAGTCCGCTAGGCAAGGAATAGGATTTCTCAGAGCTGAACTCCAAAACATCTGGAGGACCAACGTTTAAGAACCACTGGTTGAGAAGATGCCCTGAAAGCTAGAGGAATAATATCCAAAATGCCTTTACGAGATGGGACTCCATTCTCACAAGCCAACCACTCTTCCCATAAGCTACACAAGAGGGACAACGTCACACTGATGGCTTTACTACTCCATAACCTTGTAGATTACGCAGTAGCTGTCCATATAAACAGAAGCCAATGTATGTGCTGTGAAAGCCTCCAGCATGAAAGGGGAATTGCCATGGAACAAAAGCAGGAACCGTAAGGGGTCAGTTGCCACAATCTATAGGGCAGAAGGAATGTCAGTTGCACCATGCCCACTCCATGTTCCTCCCCTCCCATGCACCCCTCAACTCAATTGGTCTAAATAAAGCAGATTCAAGTTTGTCTTGTGCTTATGTATCAGAAAGAATGGACAATTATTTAGGTGAAAAGGAAGAGAAAAACAGCAAAGGAAAGATCAAGATGGAGCAAAAGCTATTAAGTGGCCCAGGAAAGATAGCAGTGACAAGGAGAATTTGATGTACAAAGGATAACAATATTTGGGTTTTTTGGTACAGCACATGTTTCAGAGCAAGGATTAAGAAATAGGCCTCAGAAGAAGCACCAGACCCAACATTCCCAGCAGCCTCCCCAAAACAGGTTCCTACAGACTAAGGGTTGCTAACCATCATGGCGGAGATGGTAAGCTTGTTTTGGTGAATTACGGAAGTGAGGCAAAGCAGAAGACTAGCAGGAGTTAGAATGGATTGCTTTCAACCTGAAACACAGAATTGGAAGGTCCTGTTCCATCATCCTATCCAGGAATATATGTGGAATGCTAACCCAGCCAGGTGAGACTCCTTTTCCCACTCCAGGGGAATGCATTTCCTACACTTGTTCACAATTCCCTAAATAGAATTTAGCCTGACATCTCTGCCCATTGACTAGATAGTATGTCTCTTCACCCCTCTATGGCCACCATTTTTTGCAGCAGCAGAAGCAAATGAAAGGAGGAAAATGCAAGGAAACGGCCCCTGGTCTCTCCCATCTCACAGCAGGATCCTTGTGTCCACCCTCAACTGGAAATGTGAGTGGGATGGAGTCAAATACCCCTATTATTTCCAGTCCCAGACTGGCCTTGGCAGCGGCATTTTTTGTGCAAAGGAACATATGGACTTCTGCACTCCTTTTTGCAGGGAGAAGAGAAAATTAATGTTGGTGTGGGGTGAGCTAATGTCAGTGGCCGATGTGGGACAGAGACCAGAACGGTTCAGGGGTAATCTAACTGCCACTTCCTTACACCTGACCAACACACATTCCCAGATTTCCAATTGAAAACAGTTGTGGTGCTTATGAGCCCCTCCAGATGTTCTTGGACTGCAAATCCCATCAGCATAACTAGTGATGAGGAACTGAAATCCAACATCTGGAGTCACATGTTTCTGATCCTGGCTTATGTTCTCCAAGCGTTAAATTACTCTAAAAGCACCCTGCCTCCCACACTGTTATTTCCTTCCCCACAGCCAAGGAAAATGGATGGTATCCTGCATCTGAAGGCTAAATGAGGGTCCATAGTGTTTACATCATGAGAGAATTAAGTGCAGTCTAGAAAACAAACCAGAACTCAGAATGGGAACAATCCAAGGAATGCATGGAGACAACTGCAAGCAAGGAAGGAGGGATCAGATGTTCAATATGGTCAGACTCTGCAACTCAAACTGACTGGGATTGGTCTGTAAGGCAAGTAGCTAGCCATACAAGGCTCTCTGTCCAGCCAGAAATACAAGGGTGCTGCTCAGCTTCACAAAAGGCACAAAAAGGTTTGCAAAGGAACACGGGGGTTGCTTTTCTTTTCCTTTCGATTGGACCCAGCAGATACTAAAATGCTTTCCATCATCTTCCACGTCAAGGAAAAAGTTCCTCAAGAGAAAGAGCTCCATCGGCAAAAGGCCCCAGCAAACTGAACCATCCATTTTACTAACTGGCATCATTGTTGACAAGCATCCAGAAAAGAGCAGGTAGCTGAAGGAACGAGATCAGCACACAGTGTAATGTTTGTAGGGTTTCCCCCCCTCTTTTCGAGAAAGGCACTAACTGGTACAGAAAGAACTTAAAGCTGTTTTCTTTTTCTTTTTTTCCTTTTGTTAAAGTGCAAAAAAATTTTTAAAAAATGAAGCAATAAAAATGTATGAAGGCTGGTCTTAAAAATATAAAAAAGGAAGATTAACTGTAAGCAAAGGGATATCCAGAGCTTGGAGCTGCTCTCTAGAAGCCCTGCAAGCGATTCCTGGATTCGCAAGCTGTAGCGAGGCATCCGCTTCAGCTGCAGTTTGGACCTTTCGGATTCAGCCCTCACTTGTTTTTCTTGTCCTCCAAAACCCTTCCTGCCGGTTGCCGGCTGGTTTCTGCAACCTGGGTGGAACTATTTGTGCGGTTGGTGGCCTGAGAAGAGAGAGGAAAAAGAGGAAGACACGGGTCAGTAAAACAAGGAATGGTTAAAAAAATCATGAGACATTATTTGCTCAATTTCACCTGCCAGGGAATCCGAGCCAACTTGTTGCGTTGGATGCCTTCAAGCCATTTCTGACTTATGCTGACATTAACGTGAGCCTATCACAGGGTTTTCTTGGCAAGATTTGTTCAGAGGAGGGGTTGCTATTGCCTTCCCTTGAGGCTGAGAGAGTGTGACTTGCCCAAGGGCACCCAGTGGGTTTCCATGGCTGAGTGTGGATTCAAACATTAGTCTCCAGAGTCATAGTCCAAAGTTCAAACCACTATGCCACACTGGATCCCCCAAGGGAGCTTACAATAATTTAAAAGAGAAGTTGGCTAAAAGGTCGTATTACAAAAGTTAAAGTATACTTAAACCACAGTACTGTTAAAAGCATATAGCTAAAAACATATAATGGATAATGCTTTATGGCCACAACATCCAAAACCCTTCTGTAGAACCTGGATGCCCCTCTGTCGCTTCTGTGCATAGCTGAGGCCAGGTCTAGGAATGCATCGGAAGGAGTTGGAAGAACAACAATTCAGGGAGATAAGCTGGATGGTACTGGCTTCTCCGCCGAACTAATGAGGTCAGCCTTGTTTCTCATCTTTCCCTTGGCTGCAACCTGATGGAATAGTCTCTGCCAGTTCACAGTTAAGAGAGAGAAGCTATCAGGGTCCCAGGAAGGAAAAACAAAGCAGATTCCCACAAGATTGAAACCCATCTGAAATAGAGACTGGAAACATAACATTTTCTAAGGCTCATTCTTAGTAGTGCACATGTTTGCTCACTAAAACCTTTGCATATGTAGGCAATCACACACACGATACAGATCTCTTAAACCTTCCAAGCCATCCAGCCAAGCGCCCCTTAGATTGCACTCACCCTTTGCAACAGAAACTCAGCAGTGGTGTCAATGACGACCCCCAGTTCACGGTACTGGCCAGAATAGCGGATGTAAGCCCAGGCCGCGAGGGAGAGCAGCAACAGCCCCACTATGAGGTTACAGATCTGGGCGAGAAAATTGAGCCCGACATAATCTGTGATGCCAGAGCCCAAGTAAAGTGAGACAATGAGGCTGAAGATGATGCCAGGTGTCCGGAAGGTGCTGAAGATATTCTTGCTCTGGTTGTGCTTGGCAAGGTCCTGGAATAGCTCATTCAGCTCCTTCACCAGCTCGTCCTCATAGCGCTGGCTGAACTCCCTGCCTCCCATCTTCTTAATGCGCTGGAAATGCTCCACAGCCAAAGCACTCTGCACACGATGCTTCTCCTCCAGCAACTCCGGTGCGACATAAGGCTTGTCCCCACCACAGAGCTAGTGGGTGGGAAAGAAATCATACTAAGTTTCTAGACATTATTACAACATTGATAATGCAACAAAAACACCACCACTGGATAACTTCTAGAAGCTATCAGATTACTGGCCACCAATTGGAGGCAGGGAACCTCAGGTGCTGGGGCTAAATACAGTGCTCCCAGAGTCCCGATTCAACCTTCTGGGGTTCCCCAGATGACCATGGCCCTTTCCCCATGGCACCACAATTTGCTGTTATTGCAGCTTTTGATACAGGTTCTTCCCCATTTTAAAAGATTGAAATGATTCTCCTAGGGGTTAGCTGCACTAAGAGGTTTAAACTACTTTATGTCCACTGGAATGGTAAGAGTTCAGGGGAAAATCTGTAATCTTGCCTCTGTTCAAGACTAATAGCTTGAATTAAGTCCTATACTATTATTGTACACACCTCCAAGAAAGTAATAAAAAGTCAAAGTTACATTCCATGCACGCACATTCTCTCTCTTTCTCTTCTCTGTCCCTTCCCTCCTCATATCTTCACTCTCACCTTCTCCATGTTGGTGTAATAAAGATCCTTGGCTGAAGCGACGGCAGCCAAGTTGTTGGCTTCAGCGGTGGCCTGAGAGGAAGCATCAATACAAAAAATAAAGACAAAAACAGAATAGGCAAGTAGGCAATTCCAACCTTCTTTTGGAGGTGATTTTCCCACTTTTGCAGTCAATTTCACCCTAGAATCAATTGTGGAACCTATAGCTGGATTCCTGTTAGTGCACTCCACTGGCTTAACTCTGCTGGCACAGATGGGGGCAAGCAGAAGGGAAAAGGACACAAGCACAGCAGCTGTGTGGGAAGTAAGAGAAATGGGTCGATTGGAATTGGTAAATTTACGCTGTCTTCCCTTGCTATTGCTGTGTGTCCCTGGCAAAAGCGGAACTGCTACACAGTGGACCAATAGCTTCTTGGCCTCCGTATGTCAATTCTGCACTCTATCAAAGAGCTCCCCTCAAAGTCAGAACTGAACTGAACAGCAAAGTAGTACAAATCAGCCTTCCTTCACCCTGTTTCCATCAGATGTGGCTAGACTATATTTTCCTTTAGTCCAATCAATGGTCAGGAGGAGGATAAGTGTAGCTGTAAACATCTGGAAGGACGTAGGGAAATCCCAAGCTAGGGCACTGGGATGAGTGCTGGGTTCAAACCTCACCTCTCCCAAGAAAGCTCACTGATCAATTATATCTCACTCTAATCTATTCCAGAAGATTGTTGTATGGACAAAATAGCCTCCTTGGAAGAAGGGCAGGATGATATTATGGCTAATATTAAAATCTGTTTCCTAAAGATACTTCATTGAGATCATATCTTCCTCATTTTGGGCAAGGAAAATGAACCAGGTGGAGAAAGGGAGGGAGGAAATATGCAATTTCTTTTGAGGCAGATGTGGAGGGGACCCATGGTTTTAGCTATCCCTTGCCCAAGCAAAGCTCACCAACAACATGGACTTGGGATGAGGCAGGTCTTCCCCCTGGTAGATCTTGATGTAAGCCTATAGGGAAGTAAAGCTAGGGGTTAGTGGTGTTTAGTGACAAACAACTGGCTTAAAGGAAGGATGGGGAACATGCAATAAATAAAAAAACAAAGCAGCATACCCTGAAGTACTCCAGCAAACCCCGACAGGTAACTTTGGAACCATTGATCTCCTTCTCCAAGAGCTGGCTTGGATCCAACACAAACGGGATCAACTGCTTCAGCTGATCTTTGAATTCATCTGCAATGTCTGTGCAGAAAGTGAAAATGGAGGAATTGGAGGTTGGTAAGACACAATTTAACACCACTATACACTTCCCCAGAAAAAACATCTAGGATACATCACTAGGCACAGACCTCAATTCAATTAGTTGTTGCAACCACTGCATCAACAAAATTTAAATAAGTATTGATTTACTATTCAGCAGTTGATCCAATGGGTTTATTCCACTCAGGACTAGTAACTGGAATTAGATAGTAAACACCATCAATGAAGATATTAATGTCTTTCTTTTTTAAGAGTCAATTATCTAGTTCTTATGACTACAAAGGCATGACCGAAAACATTTGGACAAAGAGAATCCTTATGAGGCTGGGATGTTAACTAGTGTTATAATATATATAGTGTGCCATGAAACCACAGACTGGAGTTTGTGGATATATCCCAACTCTGTTGTTCCTCTTTCCAATCTCCCTTTGAAATTTTTTGAAGGACTGCTGTTCTGAGGTCAGAGATAGATTCATGGGCATAAATGCCTGTCCATTCCACTCCAAGCTTCTGATGAAATAGATTCAGTCTGTGAAAGCATGTGCTACAAACTTCTTTCTCTCAGTTAAGTCTCAGAGGTGCTACAATATTCCTTTGCATACTGATCCAGACTAACACGGCAATGTCTTTGAATTCTAGTCTGGGACTGTTGCTACACTGACTGGCAAAACTCTCAAGGGTTAAGAGTGCTTTCCTCAGCCCCCAGCTGGAAATGCTAGCAGGATATGAACCCGGAAACCTCTCTACTCCACTGAATTACCATCCTTCCCCAAAGATAATTTTCCTTACCATGCAGGCGTCCATCAAAATTTGGGCTGGTGGCCACCTTGAGGCCTGGGTGCGGCAGGAGAAAACAGTTGACCTTAGTGAAGCAGGAATGGATGTGTTTGCGGACATTTTGGATCTCCTCATGCTGATGAGATTTTACCTGATGGTATAGGAGATCAGAGCATCACACACTTAAAATAGCAGGATATACAACGTCTAATTGTGGGCAATATCGGCACAACAATACAAATAGAGCTGCTTTTATTCTGACTCTACGTAGTTTTTTTATGAACAGTATACAGTTGGCCCTCCGTATCCACAGAGTCCTTAACCACAGACTCAACCATCCAAAGCTTGAAAATATTCTTTAAAATATATAAATTCCAAAAAGCAAACCTTGATTTTGATATTTTATATAAGAGGTGCCATTTTACTGTGCCATTGTACTTAATGGGACTTGAGCATCCATGGATTTTTGTATCCACAGGGGGTCCTGGAATGAAACTACGTAAGATAACATGAGCCGCTGTGGATAAGGAAGGTCAATATAGTCTAATCTTGACCAGAACAGACTAATATTGACCTGTTCCAGCCTTCTGGAGTCCCAAACAAAAAAAGGCATGGAAGCCTGAGGAAAAACAGGAATAAATCCTGGTAGGGGGAAATAGTAAAACCCAACATTTTCCTGAATTCTTCCAATGTTCTCCTCCTCCCCAAAAGGTCATAGCCCTTTTATTAAAGGGTCCTTTTATTAATCATTAGCATTTCTGATTGCCTATTAGCTGATCCTCTTCATTGGAAATGCCATAGACTGAACTCCATGCTTCTGCCTACAGGATTTCTGCTCTGCCTCTAAGCCATGGTACTTCCCCCAAATAGAGCTGTGCCTGTTATAAAATTCTGGTTTCTACAATTCAATATTCTGTTTGCCCATTAGTCGAATCCAAAGCAAATCCATGCCTAGAAGGCACACTTTCTGCCTCCAACAGTGTTGTTGCACTTTACCTCCAACCGTTTATCCAGGAACCTCATGCCTCCATTCAGACCATATGGATACTCATAAGGGAAGCTCCAGTCACGGACCAAGAACATCAGGGTCTGTATAGAAGACAAGAGGCAATCAGACAAAAACAACACCAAAAACTCAGCTGAATAAGAGCACAGGTAACCCAACAATGTGCTGAAATAAGCTGAGAAGCACTGCTGCAGTCACTAATCCCCAAAGCTCTCAAACTTCCCATCAACTCATCAAACATTACAAGCCCTGATAAATGGCCAGGGATGCAAAGTATGATGTTTCTGTGCCACAGTGCAGCCACCACAAGTTTTCAAAAGCATACCTGGAATGGCTTGAGGAATATCTCATCCATGGCCAAACGCCCATACTCAGTGAAGAGCTATGAAAGGGGAGAAAATTGAACTTTGAAAATTGTTTTTAAGACAAGAGAGTGATAGCAGTCTGGTTTTGTCAAGGCCAATTTCAGAAAACATGTAGATGGAAGTGATGGGGGGAAATAATAGGAGACCCTGCCCACCCCTAATCCCTCAATAGGTTTTTCCATTTTAATAACAACAGACCCCAGCTGGAAAGTCCATGCTGGCTGGAATTCAGAAATGCCCCAGTTATAAATCTGTGATGACCAGAGGATATTATGTGCCATCATTGTTTATTAGAACAATGCTCCTCTTACACCACCCAGAACTGTGACCCTCCCGTATTTTATGCAGGGTTTTGCCTTATCTACCACATGGCAAAATGTTCTATGCATAGTCACCTGCAGCTGCTGGAGGTCATCTTCCTGGATGTTCTGGGACAGGTTGTATATCTGGTAGGAAAAGGGAGACAACTGTAATAGCAACTCACAGCGACAAATTCAAGAAATGCTGCCACATTAACATGTGGCAGGTAAGACTTTTTCTGGCAAGTTAAAGGCAAACTGATTTGTTCTAGCAGAAGCCCTCATCTAGATCAGCTGGAGCTTAGAGTTGGATCTAGGGGGAAATTTCACTGAATATAATGATTTTGCTCATTTTCAGTTTTTATTCTATGATCTAGATTAAAAATGGGACAAGATTTAATTCTGAATAAAGACACTGCCATATAACACTTTGATGGCACAACTGCCTTGCCTAATTCATGGCATTTTACAGGGGAATCCAAATACTCTCATATTCCATGTGTAACTCTCCTATATTTTCCTATCATTGCTTCCTATAGAATAAATACAGTGGTACCCCGGGATACGAATTGATCGCGTTACGAAATTTCCGGGATACGAAAAAGTTACATTGGAAAAAACTGTTCCGGGATACGATGTTTTTTTCGGGTTACGAATTTTTTTTTCGGCGCGAAATTCAAACCGCAAAGCGCGGCTAGCGGCTTTCCAGCCCTAAAAAAAAGCCTTTTCGGGTTGCGAAATTACTCGGGTTACGAACGGAGCCGCGGAACGAATTAATTTCGTAACCCGAGGGACTACTGTAGATCCCTTTCCCACGTAATTTAAAAAAAAATGAGGAAGAAAAGATGAAACAGTTATTCAGGACCTTTTGATCAGAACTACTGGGTCCCTCTGTCTTAAAATACCTAAATGAAAGACCACTTTCCCATAAACACACAAACCTTCCCATACCCCGAATAGAGGCTCTAAATGTTGCCCCATCGACTATGTCAGTCATAGAAAGTGCCCCATGGTTACAGAATTCCCTCCCAAGTGATGTATGAAGCCTTCCCATCAGTAACGACTTCAAAACAGGCTCTAGAAATGTGATTATTTCTAGTTTTTGTGACTTAGCAAACAGCTTCCGTTTCAATGGCTGAAGAAAGATCTATTGAATGCAGTCCAGGGATGATCACAGTTTTACCCTTCACTAATAATACCACACAACGTCGTCACAGGGGGACTCACTTGTACAGAACTTGTCATGGTGCTGAGTGCAAAGATGGTGGCACAGTCCTTGACTGTTGACTGACTGTCAAAGGCTCCCTGAGTGTCCATCAGAACCACTGCCACCTGTAAGATGGGTGAAGAAGTGAGATCGTGAGGGTCAAATGTTGCTTCCACCATGCCACCTTCGGCACTGCCCTTCTCTATCTTTCCAGACAGTTCTACATTCCAAACATGCGTCCCAAATGCCACCACTCTCCATACCTTCTTCCCGCTTGGTTTTTCCACAATGAACACTTCACTCCAGATCTGGATGCCGGTGGTATCGGGGTCGGAGCCGCCACGCCAGGAGAAGCCAGTCAAAGGTTCATCATTGCTGCCCAGCCAGTCGGTGGTTCCTCCTTCTTTCTACAGAACAATGGGAAACAATGCATGAAGAAGCTGTCTTCGACCTCAGGAGAGCATATGCCCACTAAGCCCAATACTACATAGCACCAGTTTTCTAGTTAGAAAGGTGCTTTCATGATGACACAAATGCATATGTAGTGGTAAGAAAGGAAGGCCCCACTGTAGTAACACTAAATATAAAAGAAACGTGCAAAAACTAGTCAGACGTCTTTCCAGCAAGCGTGAGGAACATGCCAACCTATTTTTGAGGCCTGTGGCCCATTCCCTAATGCCACTGCCGTGATTTTGCACAGATACACATATATACATGTATGCATATATTTCAAACATGGTGAACTGCATTTCTGGGAGACTCTACAATGATTCTGCTCTAAACATGGTGTGGGCAACTGTATGGGGGACATGGCCGATTTCTCCCCCACATGCGACACACAACCCAGGAAGCCAAAATGCCTCCATTTTCTTCTGCTATCCCTCTCAAAATGGCAATAGGAACTGACATTCCATCACTTCTTGTCCCCATTTTGTGAAAGATAACAGGGGAAAATTGAGTTTTTTGGAGATAGTGTGGCTTCTGAGGAGCTTGTGGAGGTATTTCTGTGCTTTCTCACACGTTTGGGGGGGGGGTTTCTGTGTGGTTTGAGGGGGGAAAAAATTGCCCCCCCCCCCAAAAAAAATCATACCATTTAAAAACCAAGAACTGAGGGCTAGGGGTTTATGGGACTGGTGGTGAGCTTCAGCAGCCACAAAAGTAGGATTCAAAAACAGTATGTAACCCACAAACTGCATTTTGCCTGCCCCTTCTCTCAAGCAAAGCATGCTTCTTTGCTTTGTTGGAAACATCCTTTTAAAAGTACGTTTTAAAAAACTGAAAGCAAACAGCCAGACACTTCCCATTTGGGGCAAGGGGAAAGGTCACACTTTTTGGCAGGGATGCCATGTCTAGCAAGTCCCAAGACAGGGATCATGTATTCCCCCTGGACCCACTAAGGTGGCCCACCCCTACGTTTCAGGATGACATATTATTCCTAAACGGTTGGCAGTCTCACCTGTGTGTAAAGGTAACGCAGCAGGAAGTCGAGGAGGAAAGATTTGCCCTTACGGAAGGCGCCAGCCACCGACACCACCACCACGTCCAGGTCCCGGATGGCATCCTGCAGCAGGACGCGGCTCAGCGCCTTTTCATCTAGCTCAAAGGAGTGCTCTGCTTTGTGCACAAGCACAATCTGCACTGGGCCTGCCTTTGTGTCCAACATGGCATCTCCACCTGTGCCAGCCAAGAAAACAGAGAAGGAGAGAACTCCTATAAACATCAAGACTAGGCGATCAAGTTTGCACAACCCCTACCAGGACCAGAAATCCGGAGATCTCCGGGGATTATTGCAAAACCTATCATCCTAACTCGTCATTCCATTCATTCTTACTGGCATCTCATAACAGTCTAGGCCAGTGCTTCTCACTTCTTTTCTGTCATGCCCCCCCCAGGAAGAAGAAAACATTTCGCGCCCCCCGCGCGACTGAAATAATATCATTTGTGTATAAAATGCCCCCCTTTACGGAGCCTCACGCCCCCCCTGGGGGGCCCCGCCCCACTATTTGAGAAGCACTGGTCTAGGGCTACGCAAGATAATCTGCCACCTAAAGCGGAATAGGAAATTCGACCACCCACCCCCATTAATTTGCAATGCCAGGCAAGCTCTTTTAACACATGACATAGAAAACCCAAGATACTTCTATCCTTTGCCACCTTAAGAAGAGCTTCCTGACAGTAAGAGCTGTTCAATAACGGAACACATTCCCTCAGAGAGTGGTTCAGTCTCCTTCTTTGGTGGTTTTTAAACAGTGTCTGGATGGCCATCTGTTGAGGGTGCTTTGACTGTGTATTCCTGCATGGCAGGGGGTTGGACTGGATGGCCCTTGGGGTCTCTTCCATTCTGGGCAAATGAATCAACCATGACCATTGCACTGTTTTTGCTTCCTCCCTTCCAGATTCCTTCCTTTTGTGTCATCTCTTTTAGGCTGCAAACCTGAAAGCATGAACAATAGCATGTTTCCACAAGCAAAGCTGCAAATGGCATGCATACTCCTTTCTCATGCTGGGTGTATAACATTCAGATCCAGCCACATTTTTTTGGCCCAAGAGATGGGAAATCCCAGTCACTTCACTCTCCCTTATAGCATGATATGCCCAAGCCTGATCAGTGGGACAAGGTATTTGGGGGCTTTTATAAGCCAACCTCTTTTTTGGTTGAAGAGCAGGATACTATTGTTCTTCTTATTAATAACTTCCACCTTCCCTACCAAAAAAATTGAGGGTCATGTTAATATTCTTCAAAATGAGAGCTGGGCAACTATTGCCCTTCACATATGTGAACTATTGCGTGTCAGATATTTTTTTCTGGACTGTATCTCCCATCATCCCTCCCCATGGGCCATGCTGGCCCAGCCTGAAGAAGGTTCTGGGCCCAAAATATCTGGAGGACCATAACGGCCGATCTCTGCTTTAAATCAATAAAGTAGCGATGGATGTGTGTTGAAATTCCCAAGACTGAAACGATTTTTAGAAATGGCAAAGACAACTCCAAGTGATTCAGAAGATATATCCCTCCTCAACTGGTGATCTTAGGCAGGTCACAGTCTCTCAGCCTCAGGGGAAGGCAATGGCAAACCTCCTTTGAACAAACCTTGCCAAGAAAATGCCTTAGGGTCACCGTAAGTCGGAAACAACTTGAAGGCTCACAACAACAATGGCTAGTAGTCTTCAAAGCTAATAGAGCTGCCGTTAAGTTGGAAATGACTTGAAGCCACACAACACACACTCCTCCTCTCCACCCCACATTTCAGATTTTTAGCCAAAGACTTGGAATTTCTACATACTAAATTCTCATGTTAAGCCATTACTTCAATTAAAAGACATCCCACTTCACTAACTTACTGTGCGTTGTCTATGCAATGACACATGTATGCACCGAAAGTACATTCTAGACACCCCTTCCTTATTAATCGCAACCGTTAAAGTTACCAGCCAAACCATACTAGGCGTTTCCGTGCAATTTGCCACCTTCTTGGAAGAGAAACTGGGTGAGAAGGACGTTCAGCCCAAAAGACCTGCTGCAAAACCTCGCTGTTACAAGCTGTTTTTGGCAAGCTTTGTCCTTTGGGACTTGGTTTGCACGCCCCTCTGAAACACAAACTTCCGTGAAAGGAAAAAAGGCAGGAGTGCACACACCCAGGCAAAGAAAACAACATGAAATCCCCAGAATCTATGCGCATACCAGCCAGCTGTGGTGTGCCAGCCAGCTGCGGCAAGGAGTGAGTCAGAAACCAAGACCGCTCCCTGCTTTCCTGCTCTCGAAAGCCGGGCTCATTTTGCAAGAGCAAGGGCAGGACTAGCCTTTGCTTCTTGTCTGAACACAGGCCTTTCCACCATCTCCTGCTTCCCATGAAGCTCTCCTTGCCTCCTAATAATCCACTCCTTCCAGACATTTGAAACTGCCATCACTAGGCACTGTTGTTGTTGATGATGATGTGCACCTTCAAGTCATTTCCGACTTATGGCGACCCTAAGGCCATAGGCTTTGGCGCAGCTTCCAGCCTCTTAGGACGCATGCGTCATTTAAACAGCAAAGTGACCCAAAGCAGCTTTATTCTGGCCAGTCTGTTCAGGCCCTAAGTTCAGCTTCCATTGCCATGTTGGCCAACCAGATGTCCCACCAGTAAGTTCACAAGCAGCGCACGAACACAGCATTCAGAAACATCCTGCCTCTAATACTGGCAGTAATATGGAAGGAGCCCTTGTGACTAACATACAAAAAACAGAGCGGTCTTATGATAGCCTTTTCCTCCATGAATATGTCCAATTCCCTAAAATGACCTTACAATACATAAAAGGCATCACAGGCAAAGACAGCACTAAAACAGTTATGGGTCTACTGAAAATCTAGCCTCCCTTCCCAATGAGTAGAAAGGGAGGCTAGAATGACTACAATTGAAAGGAGCAAAACTAAGATGCAGACCCAGCACCCTTTACATCCTTGTCACATGCCCCTAAGTTTACCCTGGACTCAGAATCATAGAGTTTGAAGATACCCCAAGGGCCATCCAGTCCAATTCCCTGCCATGCAAGAATACACAATCAAAACAACTCTCACTATAGTTTTTTGTGGCTGTTTCAGGCTACGTGGAGTTTATTCCTGACGTTTCGCCAGCATCTGTGGTTGGCATCTTCAGAGAATGCTGGCATGGAAGAGAGGTCAGCATCCTCTGAAGATGCCAGCCACAGATGCTGGCGAAAGGAATAAACTCTTCTAGAACATGGCCACAGAGCCTGAAACACCCACAAAAAACGATGGATGCCGGCCATGAAAGCCTTCAACTTCACAACTCTTACTGTCAGGAGGTTCTTCCTAATGTTGAGTGGAATCTCTTTTCCTGGAGCTTGCATCCATGGTTCTGTGTCCTATTCTCTGGAGCAGCAGAAAAGAAGCTTGCTCCCTCCTCAATATGACACCCCTTCAAATGTTTAAGCAGGGCTGTCATATCACATCTTAACCGTCTCTGTTCCTAAGCTAAACATCCCCAGCTCCCTAAATCTTGGCTCTTAAGACATGGTTTCCAGACCCTTCACCATTTTGGTTGCCCTCCTCTGGACGTATCCACAGCTTATATCAAAATCTGTCATTCTGGCACCAAAACCTGCCCTCAACTTATACATGAGGTCAACTTACAGTCCAGATACACAACAGATACTACAAACAAACAAGATCTTCTTCACAGTGACCTGAGTGAGCAGGAAAGCTTTAAGCGGAAGAACACAGTCTCTCAGATATCCTGGCCTTCAACCTTTTCACAGCAATGACATCTCTAAGGGATCTTTCAGTAAATTGGCAAGGATCTGACTCCTTCTTGTCTAACTTGTGCGACGGCTAAAATGTTTGCTCTCCACCTTCACTGAGGAAAAAACACTCGGACAAAAGCCAGGTGTGGGTTTGTATGTGAATGAAGTTGTGGCTCTCGTTCTAGTTGCTGATCCTCCATCCCTGGAGTGAGCAAGTACCCAAAGACACCCCGAACTTTCGATCTTAACATATCATATCATAGACCCATAGAGTTGGAAGAGACCGCAAGGGCCATGCAGTCCAAAACCATTCTGCCATGCAGGAACTCTCAGTCGAAACACTGGCGACAGATAGCCAGCCAGCCTCTGCTTAAAGACCTCCAAGGAAGGAGACTCCACTACACTCCGAGGAAGGAGTCTGTTCCACTGTCGAACTGCCCTTACTCTCAGGAAGTTCCTCCTAATGTTGAGGTGGAATCTCTTTTCCTGGAGCTTGTATCCATTGCTCCTTTGTCTCTTATTCTCTGGAGCAGCAGAAAACAAGCTTGCTCCCTCCTCAATATGACGTCCCTTCAAGTATTTAAACAGGGCTCTCATATCAGGGCCTTCCTGTCTCCTCGTTTTTAAAGCCATGCTCCTTTCCTGAAGGGACTGCCTACCTTCCGAGCCTCTCTTCTTGAAAGACTGCTAGCAACCTGAGCCAACATGGCAGCCTCCGCCTGGGAGCGCTTCAGAAGTATGCTGAAAGACTAGTCTGGAGGATATTGTTGAACTCAAGACAGGGAGAGAGAGAGAGAGTATGTTCCTATATACTCCTAGAGTATGTGTAGAAAGAGAGAGAACACAGAGAGAGAGAGAGAGAGAGAGAGAGAGTCTCTATACAAGAGAGTGTGTAATATATATAAAAAGAGAGAGAGAGAGAGAGAGAGAGAGAAAAAACACATACAGTATATTCCTGGTATGTGTACTCTGTGTGTGTTCTTTATATATATGCTTTATATGTGTGTGCATGTGTATTATTTCTCTCTATATACATATGTAAACACACGTGGAGCATATAGGAATATGTGTGTGTGTGTGTGTGTGTGTGTGTATATATATATACACTGTGTGCATTGTGTGTTCTTTTTCTTTCTATATATATATATATATATATGCGCTTTATGTGTGTGTGTATGTATATTAATGCTCTCTCTCTACATATGTAAGCACTCTTGGAGCATATAGGAATATGAGTGTGTGTATATATATGTGTGTGTATGTGTGTATACACACACACACATTCCTATACGCTCCTAGAGTGCTTTCATATGTAGAGAGAGAAATAATAATAATAATAATAATAATAATAATAATAATAATAATAATAGCAGCTTTATTTCTAGCCCGCCTTTCCAAAGATCAAGGCGGGTTACAATGGTGGATTTTGCAACACACACACACACACACATATATATATAGAAAAAGAAAGAGCACACACACACACACACATATATATTCCTTGTGTGTGTGTTTGTATACAGATTCCTATATGCTCCTAGAGCACGTACATATGTATATAGAGAGAAGTAATATACATATACATACACACACATATATATAAAGCATATATATAGATAGAAAGAACACACATATCTATATCTATATCCCTTGTGTGTGTGTTTTGTATACACACACACATTCCTATATGCTCCTAGAGTGCTCACATATATATATACATATATATACAGTATAGAGAGAGAGAGAGAGAGAGAAAGAATATATATCTATATCTATACTTATATCTATATCTCTCTTCCTCGAGGACAGTGCTTCCAAGAAATCGCTGGGGATGATGGGGATTGTAGTCCAGGTATAGGAGGGAAGGGTTTGCTCCTTCTGCCCCAGAGCAAGGGGCCCTTACCGGCCGCCTCCAGCTTGACGCCTTTCGCAGCTACCGCCGCAGCAGCCGAAGAAAACTGGAGGAGGAGCGGCGCCCGCCTTCTTCCCGTCCCATCTCAGACACAGGAGGAGTATGAAGCAGGGGCAGAGAGGAAAGAAAGAAGATGGGAGGAAGCCACAGTGGAAAGGCCTACCGGGAAATGTAGTCCTCGCGGTGACCGTCTCTCCTTCTAAGAAACGATCGATGGAGTCAAAGGGAACCACAACTCCCGGCAACCCCTGGCGCGGAAGCGACGTCAGAGAGAACGCGGTTCTGCGCAATGCATCACGGGATATGGAGTTCGCCCCTAGGAAAGGAAGGGCATTGCGGGAAAGGAAAAAAGAGGCGGTTTTAATGACCGTTGGAGGAAGGAGGGCGCGCGTGCGCAAAGAGAGAGAAGAGCATGCTGGGGGATGTAGTCTTTCGGCTTTGTGGGCGTGTTCCAGGAAGATTTCCTGGAATAAACCAGGAAAGCTTGTTGTTGTTATTAACACACACACAGAGAGAAACACACACACAAACACACACACACGTGTATATGTATATAATAATATTATGTAATACAATAATAGTATTGAAACAGAGCAAGAAATAGTAGTTGCAAAAAATGTTCTGAGAGAAATATTACATATGTGTGTGTGTGTGTATATATATATATATATATATATACACACACATATATATAAAATTTTATCTCAGTACAGTTTATAAGTACAGTACTATATATTATTATATATAATATAAAATATATCTAAATGTATATATAATATAAAATACAATAATAATATGGAAATAGTGAGAAATAGTACAGTACTTGTAAAATGTTCTGAGATATATATATAATATACACACACAACACACACACATATATAATATTTCTCTCAGACATTTACTAGTACTGTTTTTCACGTTTCCATACTATTATTATATTATATATATATATACACATACATGTGTGTGTATATATATATATATGGAAAAGAAATGGACTGGGGCAGCATGTGACTGAAAGAGTACTGTGTAATTTATAACTATTTTATTTATTTAATTATTTAATAATCTGTTTTATATTATTTTATTATTTTATTATTATTTTACTGTGTGTTTAGGGTCACCAAACTGTGCCCTTTAAGAGAGATTTTTTGGACTTCAGCTCCCAGAAGCCTCAGCCACGTTGGCCAATAGCTAGGGATTCTGGGAGCTGAAGTCCAAAAAATTCCCCTTAAAGGGCCCACAAGAAACCCGCCCAAAGGCTACGACGCATGCGCACGCAACAAAAAAGCGCGAATTGGCGCCGGCTGACGCGCATGCTCAGTGCGCGCTTGGCAACAGCCTCCCTCCAATGTCAGAGTCGCGCTGAGAGAGTGAAGGAGGGCGGGGTCCCGAAATGCTTTGCGGCACGGCGCCTTAGGGGGGCGTCTCTCACGAGAGGCGCCACCCAAACTCGCATCTGCCTTCTGCGCATGCGCGACACGCCCGCCCATTTCCCCCTCCCAGTCTCCATTTCCGCGCATGCTCAGTGCAGCCTTATCTCCTCAAGTCTTGTCAGTCGGCGCCTGACTGCGGAGGAAGGCGGTTGGTCGCTCGCTCGCTCGCTCGCAGAGGAGCTCCTCGGTGCCTAGAGCCTTTTACCATAGACCACAATGGCTGAGCCCGCCACCCAGTCTCCCTATATTTCTTCCTCCGCCGGAGGAGGTGGGGCCTCAGAGCCAGGAGTAGGACGGGATGTGAAAGCGGGAGGCGCCCACCAACCTTGCGCTGGTAAGGAATTAAAAAAGGGGGGAGATGGAAGGAAGAGCCAATGGGAGGCGGAGGGAGGGGGTTGCTAAGGGAACAGCCGGAGGAGGGGGCGGGGCTAAGGCCAATGACAGTAGATTTGCCCATAGGGATACACTGGGGAATATTTGCCCTTAGGATCCTTGGCCATAGAGAATCATTGGGGTATAGTTGCCCATAGGGAGACATTGAGGAATACTTGCCCATAGGGGATCATTGGATTATATTTGCCCATAGGGAGACATTGGGAGATTCTTGCCCATAGGGGATCATTGAGGAGTACAGGGAGTCATTGGGGAACACTTGCCCATAGGGGATCGTTGGGGAAGACAGGGAGTCATTGAGGAATACTTCCCCATAGGTGATCGTTGGGGAATACTTCCCCATAGGGGATCATTCGAGAATATGGAAAATCATTGAGGAAAACTTGGCTGTAGGGAAGTATAGGGGGAATACTTGCCCATAGGGAATCATTGGAGAACATTTGCCAGTAGGAATACATTGGAGAATATAAGGGATCATTGGGGAATGTTTGGAAAACACTTGCCCATAGGGAAACATTGAAGAATATGGAGAGTCATTGGGGAATACTTGCCAGTAGCAGATCATTGGAGGATACTTGCCCATAGGGAGACATTGGGAATATTTGCCCATAGGGAATCATTGGGAAATATAGGGCGTCATTGGAGAGTACTTGCCAGTAGCAATAGCAAGTCATTGGAGGAAACTTGCCCATAGAGAATCATTGGAAAACACTTGTCAGTCAGGGAATATAGGGATGCAGCAGGGAATACTTGCCCATAGGGAAACATTCAAGTATACATGCCAATAGGAAAACATTGGACAAGTATTCAGTGTTTCTCTATGGGCAAGTATTCTGTAATGATTTCCTATGCCCAAATGTTCCTCAGTGATGCCCTATGGGCAAATATTCCCCAATGATTCCCTATGGGCAAGTATTCTCCTCTATAAACAAATCTTCTCCGATGATTCCCTCTGGGCAAATATGGTTTTCCCAATGGGCAAATACTGTCATTGGCTTTGTACTACTCGCTAGTGGGCACCAGGGAGGAGGAGGAAGAAGAAGAAGAAGAAATAGGGCAGGTTTGGGTGCAAAAGGGCATTTTTAAAAATCCCAGAGGAAAGTGTGAATAGGGGATTAATGCAAAGTATACCGGCTTTAGGGTTGCGCAGAACCATCCCTCTGGCTTGGTGCATGGATAAACAAATAGGAAATAGCCTTTGTGTGTGTGTCCATATGCCTTAGGACAAGAAGCCACTGCTAAGATATGAAGAATATGGTTTCCAATTGGTAAAAGGGGTAAGGCAAGGGTGCATTTTGTAGGGCCTGCATGTTCAATTTGAATGCAGTGGAGAAACGGAATAGTAAATAGGAAGTACCCTTTGTATGTGTATGTGTGCGTGTCTTAGGATAAGAGGCTTTTGCTAGAATATGATGGAACAATATGGTTTCCAGTTGGTAAAGAGGTAAGGCGAGGCTGCGTTTTGTCCCTACTTGTTCAGCTTGAATGCAGCGGAGAAACAAAATGGTTCCAAGTGGGCAAAGAGGGTGAGACAGGAGTGCATTTGGTCGCCCTACTTGGTTCTGTGTAATGGAGAAACACAGTGGTAAATAGGAAGAGTGTGTGTGCCTTAGGAGAAGAGGCTACTAGTAGAATATGGAGAAACAATATGGTTTCCAGTTGGTAAAGGGGGTAAGTCAAGGCTCCATTTTGTACTCTACTTGTTCAAGTTGTACGCAATGGAGAAAGAGAATGCTACATAGAAAGTACCTTTTGTGTATATATGTGTGTGTGTGTGTGTGTGCCTTAGGACAAGAGAATATGGAGAAACACAATACAGTATGGTTCCCAGCTGGCAAAGGGGCCAGACAAGGCCTCATTTTATCACCCTACATGTTCAACTTCTACGCAGTGGAGAAACAGAATGGTAAATAGGAAGTGTGTGTGTGCCTTAGGAGAAAAGGCTACTAGTAGAACATGGAGAAACAATACGGTTCCCAGTTGGTAAAGGGGTTAGACAACGTTTTGTCATCCTACACATTAATCTTGGACTCAGTGGAAGAAACAGAATGGTAAATAGGAAGCACTCTTTGTCTGTGTTTATATGTGCCTAAGGACAAGAAGCTCCTGATACAACATGGAGAAACAATATGTTTTCCAGTTGGCAAAGGGGGTCAGACAAGGGTGCATTTTGTCACCCTTCCATGTTCAACCTGTATGCAGAAAATACCATACAAAATGCAGGTTTATACTCATAAAGAGGAGAAGTGAAGATAGGAGGCAGGAACATCTACAATCTCAGGTATGTGGATGACACCATTCTACTACCAGAAAGCAATCGGAGCAATTGGAGCAACTACTAAGGAAGGTCAAGGAAGAAAGGGCAAATGCAGGCTTACTGCTAAACCTAAAGAAAACAAACATCATAACCATGGTGGATCTACATAAGTTCAACCTAGATAATGAGGAAACCTAAGTATTTTGATACCTAGGATCAAACATCCATCCATCGTAAAGGAGACTTGAATCAAGAAATCAGAAGACTAGGTAGGCATGGGAAGGTCAGCTATGAAAGAAGATCCTAAAGAGTAAAGATACAGAGCTGAGCACATTTGAGATGTATTGTTGGAGAAGAGTGCTGTAGCTACAAATGGGTCCTTGAACAGATCAAGCCTGAACTCTCCCTGGAAGCCAAGATGAAGAAACTGCAGTTGTCTTACTTTGGCCACATCATGAGAAGGCGTGACTCATTAGTAAAGACAATAACGCTACAAAAGGTAGAAGGAAGTAATAGTAGGGGGCAACCGTCAAGTGTGTGTGTCACCTTCAAGGGGAAGAAGGGTGTGGCAGATAGCCTTTGTGAAAAGTAGTTCTGGGTAAAAATGACATTTGGCATTAAGGTGATTTGATGTCCATCTGAAACATGCCCTATAGCTGGGTGTCCCAAGATATACATATGAATGCGAGGGCATTAATGGGGAGGACAAATGAAGGTTGGAGCTTATGCGCAATCAGGGTCCAAGGTTCCTCGAATGGCTTAAGGTCCACAGCCGGATGACTGATTAAAATGGCAAGCAAATGGGGGGTGTCCTGGGTGTGGTGGTGCTGTGAAAAATCCTGAGATCATTTACAAAACAGGGAGCAGTGTGTGGGTGTCTTATGACAGCATTGTTGGTAATGGCAGCGCGAGGGGGATGTGGCTTAAAGGCATTGGCAGTTTGCAGTTACTAACAGAAAATGTCCAATTTATAGCCTTTTTCGTATCATTCCCACCGTTTTGCAGCCTCCTGATCCACCATTTCGAGTGCCTTGCAGCCTTATTCTGGAGCATGGTGCAGTGGTAAATCTTGGGATGTGAAGGTTCAGGGAATGGCGTTGCCTGATAGTAAGTAGGGGGGATTCTTAATTAAAGGATGGAAGTCCTTATGAAGGGAAGAGGCCTGGATTTTGAGGGTATTCCTCTGTATGTGGGTTGTAGAACCTGCAAACACTGCATACAATTGGCAGAAGGTAGCTTTGGTACGTTTCCTGCATCCTCTGAATGGGATCGCTTGCTAAGCGCTTGAAAAACACCAGATGGGTTGGAGGCTGGGAAAGGAGTGATTCCTGAGGTAGAAGGTAGGGATAGGGAGGCGTCCGTCTCCTCCATGTTTCTTAGCGAAGATGCCTTTTCACCTTCCAATATTGTGCAATCCTTTTTCTCGGTTTGCTGGGCTGTCCTTTTTATTTCTGATTATCAGTTTGTAGGCTTTGCTTTCTCCCCAGAAGGGCGGGATCGGTTCTCCCACCCTTTTCTTTTCCCAGTATGATCCTGGCAGATACCCTGCCACCATTTGGGATGGTCTTGTGTTATTGTGTTAATGCCTACATGAGACAAGAATGCGTTGCAATTCAGTGATATGTTACTTCAGCCTTACCTTGGGGGGAAATGCAGCCTTATCCAAAGCATTTTATGGGGTGCTAAGTAATTGGTGACTGAGAAGACGGCATCTGTGCCGTCTAATTCCCTTCAATGGTGCCTGTTGGCAACCATAGAAAGGACATAGAAAGAGACTAGACATAGTAGTGCCACTGTTTAAACACCCCCCAGGTTTTCCAGTAGCTTGGTTAGTTCCTTTTGAGAACTGGAAGGAGATCTTTCTTGCAAAAAGCTGCACTGCAGATGCCTTTCCAAGGCTGGCAAACATGCACCAGGTGACTGTGCCTTAAAGGGGCAGGCAGCTCTCCCCAGCAGACAATAGCTGAGCCTCAGCAAGCACCCCAGCCCTCTGAGAAACTGGCTTTCCTTTTAACAAAAGGTTTTTGCCTTTTATTTGTCAATTCCTGACCGCATTCCTTTCCTTGCAAGGGCATATTAGTAGCATCTGGTATGCGGCAGCCTGTAGCAGCAGTGTTTCAGTCAAGATGCCATCTTCCAGTATATAAGAACTGCCGGTGTATTTTTATATCTCCCACCTGTCAGGCCTTTCTTCATGCTCCAAGCCATGAATGCTTTGCAGTCTCAAGGAGTAAGTGGGCCTCTTCTATGTGGTCCGTTTTAGGCCTGTAGAATCAAGGTCAGCCGCGACACCATAAGAGCAGGCGAGTGGTCCCTTGTGTTTTCGCATAGCGGCGAACATACGCATATGATATGTATGACTTAATGCCCAATGGAAAGGGGATGTTGTTTTTGTCTGCAGCCCCTCTAATGAAAGGTTTTCAAAGAGATAGCTGTTATTAGTCCCTGTTTCCAGTAAAAAAGCAGGGATGGGTTTGTTATCTTATTTGAAGCGTTTGTCCCTCGCCCCTTAGCTAAAAATTCCCAGAACAGATACAAATACTTGTTGCAAAATTTCAAAGGACAGGTTTAGTCTGAACATCTTGATGAAATTGTTCTCCAAATCCTGCTGTTCTCCTTTTTCTTCTGAGTCAGATTGCTTTTCTACCAGTCCTCCTGCAGCTAACCCTGGACTCCAGTATCCAGTGTAGAAGCTGCTAAGCCATCTTTAATAGCTGTAAGAGGATCCAGGCCTTGGGAAACACTTAAATTACAAGGTCATTTTAATCTATATAGAGCAAGGTATGCACTGCCACACCTCTCCCCACAAACCCTTTGTATCACTGGCTGCATCCTATTCAAATTCCAGATGGAAACTATGAAGGAGTTTTTATATCAATGTCCATCTTTGTTTGTGGGTGTTGCAGATCAGTATGTTGAAGTGAATTTGTTGTATTATCATGTGCTGGGAATGCTTAAAGCATACAAAGGGTGCTGTAAAGTCTACATTTATTACTGCTTTGGGTGCCATACTGGGAAGCAAGCAAGATCTGAATGAAATAAACCTACTCAGAAGTCACTGTTTCATCTTTGAACCACAGTCACGTTTCTTAACCTTTTTTGCACGTCATTTTCCCCCTTAGCTATATACCTTAAAGGCTGTAAAGTTTTGTCTGCTCAGTGATATCTATTATACAAAAATACCATGCAAGGTAAGAATCTGATGCCAGGTCTGACCCAAAACCTTTTGCTACCTGAAGCCAGCAACAACATTGAGCCGATCTTTCTTCAACATTGCCAATGGGATATGTCCACTATTATAACAGTGACTTTGAGATAGGTACATGAAGGTGCAAGTTAGGTACAGGAGGAGGGTGGCATGTACAGCATTATGCTCTAGTAGAGAGGAGCAACTGTCACAACTGTCTCACAACAATTTACACCTGAGGTGATTGGCACATGGGAAAGTCACTCTTGTTTGACATTGGAAGTAAAGCCATTGTCATTACAGTACAGTCGCACCTCAGTTTTCGCGGGGGATCCATTCCAGACCCACCCTCCCCACAAAAACGAAATATTCAAGCCCCATTGGCTTGAATGGTGGCGCGCACCCCATTTTATCCCCCTCCATTTACTGTTACTAATCAAGGGGTGCAAATCCCAAGTCTGCGGAAATGGAGGGTGACTGTATTACGAAAGGATCCGGTTTCAGGCTACAAATACGTATCCATTTGTTATTTTATTTATATCCTGCTTTTTCTTACACTTACAAAGGTGGCAGATGCTGAGGGTTTTGTCAGCTGTCAGAAGCCAAGGTGCGCATACTTGGAGAAGGACTTCCACTGACCCAGTGCATGCCTGGATATCTTGCATTGACCTTTTTACATGACTAGCAGGCTGCGCGGATTGGTTTGTTGCATTGTCGTTACTTCGAGCTATGTTGGGATTGAAGTGAGAGAAGGGCGTTTTGCAAATGAGTGGTTTCATTCCAGTTTTGCATTGACACAGTTTTACTGAGCACTGGTGCAAACCAGACCAGTAAACCATATTAATTTACAGCTAAATGGTCTTTGCATTTGTTTGATTATACCCAGACCTTCACCTCTTTGCCGCACTCCCCATATATCTTGCACATTGCAGCAGGGTCTTCCTTAGATCTGAGAGCCATCACAGTTCCTCAAGTAATGTATTAGGGCATAAGAACTATATTTATACTTGATGCTTCTGTCATTTTTTCCATTGTTACTCCTTTCTGATGTTTGCTGCCTTGGCCCAGTCCCAACGAAACCAAAACAGCAAACAAAGCTGCGTTAGTCTAAGCTAATGAGTTGAAGAAAAGTCTGGTAGACAATGTTCATGTTCACAAGACCAAAAAGGAAACACAAAAGCCTCTCTTACCTCAAGAGTATCTTGATGAAAGGAATGATTTAGTTGCGAGATGAATCATATGACTAAGCATGGGTATAATCAGATTAATACGAAACAAGTTACTAGTATTCTTTTCAAGGGCTTTAATATTCTGTCTGAAGAAATTGATTGTAATCCATAAAATCTCATCATAAAAATAAATCTGTTAGGTGCCACAAGACTCCCTTGAATCTTTTAAAATCAATTCTTTTCTGACCAGCAGAAAATATTGTTTGGGAAAAAATGTATGCTGTACCTAAACCAGCAATTTGACATTTAATTTAGCCCACAAATACTAGAACTTGTTCCCGTGCCATAATTGCAGACGCAAGGCATGGTTGCACTATTTATCTTAACAATAAAGAACCAAGTTACTTCATTCATACAGTTAATAGAAAGGAACATGTTCTAATATCACCATACTTATTAGAATTGTAATGTTGCTTTCATCCATCTCTGGATATGGAAGAGGCCTCAACATGTGCAGTTGTCTTGAATTGGGGGTTTGGACATTCACCTGCTGTGTTGTTGTAGTAATATGCAACCTAAAAATGGAATAGCATGGGCTTATTTTTCAGAAGGACGAGGAGTCTCTCGCTGACAGAATTTAGTTAATCTTGACAGTTACCATATATACTTGATTATAACTATGTAGTTGAGGGCAAGTTTTGGGGCCAAAGTTATGGACTTTGCTTTGACCCATGGATAAGTCGCGAGTAAAACTTAGGGGCATATAATAAAGGACCTAAAGGATGAAGCAAAGCAAAACAATCTGAAAGAACTTACAAAATCCCAGCAGACATAACTCTTTGTGCTTCAGGACAGATGGATGGGAGAGTAAAGGGGGTCAGTGCTTCCAGGACAGATGATACTCTTGTTTTTCACCAGGGGATGGTTCCTTCTTTTAAATAAGATTTGAGATACAATACTTACCTTGACCTCTGGATAAGTCCACTCAGGTTTTTGGGGTCAATTTTTAGACCTAAATTTCTAGACTTATACATGAGTATATACAGTATGTGCCTTCCAAGTTATGGCAGCCCTGTTACATGGTTTTCTGGGGCTGCGTGTATGTGAGTCGACCAGGGTCACTCAGTGGGTTTCCATGACCAAGCAGGGAATTGAACCCAGATCTCCAAAGTCATAGTCCAACGCACAAACCACAACATCACATCCAAGCAATGGATTTGTAATTGTTACCTTACTCTCTAAGCCCCAAGATGGTTAGGTGTGCCAGGCTAAGTTGAAGAACCTGTTCTGGAAAGCTTGGGATGTCTTCCCAAAATTTTGTCAACACAGTCTTCTTTTTGTACATGTCTTGCTGTTTGGCTTGTGCCGTTTCTGTTCTCAGGCATGAAAACATGCCTACTTTTCTAGGCATAATTATTCAGGATCCTACAACACTTGATTTAAAGTATTATACTGTATAGGAAGTACCACTTATTTGTTGCATTGCAGTTTTCCATAACTTACTATATTGCAAATACACAAGTGCATTAAACCAGTAGTCTAGAATGGCCTCTTAACGTAACATCTCTGGGAAAAGAGCGGGATACAGATATCATCATCATCATCTCAGACAAAATATAGTCCTGTAACTCTAACATTATCACTTTTCTTCTCTTGTATGATTTTTAACATCTGATAAAGAAGCCAGTGAAGCTTCAAAAGTTTGCAAGATGCATTTTATGCATTATAGTTGGTCTCATAAAGGTATCAATGTACTGTAGATTTTGGATAGTGATATTTTTATTGTATCCCCTGTTTAGACAACTGGAACAAAGCTGCACCAAAGCGACATAAATAAAAATCCAACTTCAAGATATGCCTGGCTCCACTTTAAATCATCCTCTCCCTACTTGTTTCTTCAAATGGCCTGGAAATAGAAAACTAACTATGGGAGGCAGGTGTTCCTTGCTGCATTAATATTTCTATTTTCCAAGTAGAAAATGGGTGAGGATATAATCCTTCACCTGCAGCAACCTGAAGTGTTACAATCCATTCTGCCTCTCCATTTTGTGGCATCTGTAGAGCAGGCCTGAGAATATATTGCGAAGGGTTTATCTTTTAATTACTGTTCTCATCCCACTGAGATCAGTTACACTAAAACATTTATTGGAATACTACCCTCTGCTAATGGATGAAATAGTAAGATGAAACAAAGGCCTGGAATTTGCTGCTTGGCCATTATTAATGGTATAATACTAACCTAAGAATATGCTCTTCTGGGGCTGGGAAAAGGGCCAGGCCCATGATGCTGCAAATAGTGGTCCAGCACATACATTAATTTAAAAGTAATTTGGAGCAACAGTTTTCATTTGCAGGTGATGCCAAGGTGCTGTAAATGTGTCACACATTTCTTAAGAGCTGAGATGATACCAAGGCTTGGGATTTGCATCTTGATCATATCAGTAGCTAGTAACATGAGAGCAACTTGCCATGCAGAAGAGGTTGGGCTGACATTGCACTTGTTCAGAAGCCTAGGAATGTGGAAGCTGAGGTGGTCTCCAATCCACTTGGTTTTAAATTTAGCTTCAAATATTTTCCAGGAAAACAATTGCTTCAGTTTCTGTAACAAATTAAGGACTCATTAGAAATGTTGGACTCTTAAGATGCTTTGTTAATGTCTGGCACGAGAGTAGTTACTACCCTCATGTAATGGCTTGGATGTGTTTCCTCTTATGCAAGATCCCCTGCTTCTGTTCAGACAAGTTGACCAACGTGCTTTTCCCCCTCGCTCTTTTCACAAAGGCAATTCTAGGCAGCCTTCCAGCTTTGTCTGAGCAACATGCGTCCTCATTGCCATCATAACATACAGTCCTTTGCCGTGATCCGCAACTAATGTGCCAGCCACTGTTGCTTTGGTCTTAAGGCTTGTTTTATTCTTAAAGAGCATGTCTCCGATTCAGAAGGGTTCAGCCCCACTGCTCTTATCGAAATGTACTTGAAATTGGTGCTCCAAACGCCATTGGAGTGGAAAGGATTATTTTCTAACATTGCTGACCACCACACATAAAATGTCCTAAGACATTTAAAGCTTGTTTTTATATTGAAATTAAATGCTTTGTCTTTGCCAATTAACCCCCATTTTATACTGAACAGCAGGAGATGGGAACAGGTAGTTTCCTTGCTAAACAGTGGGAAAGACTTGTATATATGGGCACTCTTCTTATCTCACAGGTAGGGAAATACTACATTTGTGTACTAGCATTTCCATAGTTTTTAGATGTTTAATACATCTCCTTTACCTACATTTATATCTGAGCTTGGGGTCCACTTAGGCTGTCTTTGGAAAAATCTCACTAAGAACCCTTATATTGCCATCTTAGGCTGCACACTTCTTACAGTCTGGTAAATTAAAATGAAGGTATTGCTGAAAGCTAATATTGTGGGCACACAATGCTAAATAGCCCATTAACAGAAGAGGTGAGTTTGGACAGAACAGTTTGGGGGTTCAGGGGTTGATGCAGGAAAGGCTTTTCATTATTGTTTTATTCCACCTGTGTCCGTCCCCCCCTTTTAAAGTGGCACGATGGAGCTAGCAAATGCATTGCAAAAGGATTGCAGTGAGCTTTTCAGAGAGCGGAGACCTCCTGTGGGAAACTCCTTATGCAGATTATAACTTGTCATGCTTTGAGTAGAGTTGCTACTCATTAGTTGCTAAACAGCTCCGATGTTGAAATGCGCTGTTGGGATGCGTTTGGGGAGGGAGAGGCATGAGAAGCAGCTGGTAATGACTTCTTCCCTTTATGTCTCCCAGTGGAGCCCTTGCCAATAACCGTTCCCAACCTGGTACATCAGGTTTTGGAGCTGCATCGTCCTCCTCCTTTTCTGTATGGTTAGAGTGGAAAATGTGAGTCACCTGCCAAGGTCTGTGAAGGGTTGGTTAAACTGGTTCTGTAATAATACACTTTGAAGGAGGGTGATGCTTCTTTTATGAAGCTGCCCGCAAAGCACGCAGTTGCTTCTTGTTGTGTGGGACAAGAGCTTTTCTAGTTATGATGACCTGCAAGGCAGATTTTCTGTAATGTTTGGAAGTACTAAGATTTCTTTGACTTCTCAGAGGTGTATAATATGTAGTATCTATGTACCTTGGCATGCGCTGTACTCATGTATAAGTCTGAAAATTTTAGCCAAAAAAATCAAGACTTATCCATGGATCGGCCACCTGTGATTTGGTGATGTTCAGTTATTTTGGACATCTCTCATGCTTGTATGGGTATAACAGGAGTTGTAGTCAAACATATCTGGAGGACACCAGGTTGGGTGGTCTGTGATCTAAAAACCAATAAGGAAAGAGTGGGTCTAATCTCTCTAGTGAAGGAGATTTCACCACTTCGGTGCAAGCAGAAAATGAAGCCATCCGGTTCCCCTTCCCAAAACTAGAGCCAGGAAGTGGAGACTTGGCTTTGGTTCTTTGGATCTGTGGCCATCCAAAATACAGAGGAAGTGTAGGCAGAAGCTGACACGCCATCTCTTCCCTCTTCCAGCTCAGCGCCTGAGAGCTAAGGCAGATGCAAAGTGTTAAACAAAGTGTGGTCTTCCTCTGAATTTTGGGGCTGTGGACCGGGATGAAGGCCAGAGTTCATCACACTAACCGAAGAGCTTGTGAACAGTTGCTATGTCAAGCAAAATTGAAGCACTCTGTTAAAATCCTCCTCAGATTCTGTCTCAGAAATCTTTGAAAGGATAATGTGTTTTTCTTCAGAGTCTTATTTCAAGCTTGAAGAGTCCCTAAATCCTGGCGTTAGCTGTAAGGTTGCAGTCAACTTCAGTTCGTACATTTTGCATGATCAAGGGAGATACGCAATGATGTTTGCATCAACAAATCATAGTTTGTAGTGAGATAGCACAAAACAGGGATTGCAAGCCTGCTTCAAATCATGGTTTGATTTGCTAGTTGGGTTTTCATGGCCTCTGAAATGACAAATCAAAACTGTTGTCACTTGTTCCACTGCAGAAATGAAAGCTGTTGCAGAACATGACAGCAGACCATTGGCTCTTAACAGTGGCTTGCTTGAAGCATTTTAAAGTTTGAAGGATAGTTTTTGTTGTAACCTAGTTAGTGCAAACAGTGGTTTGACCTTATGAGCAACCACAGGCCTATCAGCACATCACAGCAAGATGGAATGAAAGAGAATTATGACTTGGCAAGAAGGAGGTAGCATGCAGGTGTGTGTAGACTAATATCTCCTGTTCACAATAGCTGAACAAACCACAGATACTTTTGCTCTGTGGTTTGGTTACCACAATGTCAGAACTCCCAGCAGAAGCAGCAGTTGGCTCATACTGGCTTCTTGCATGATGAAAGAGGCTGGATGGCCCACCTGTGGGGCATGCTTTGATTGAGAGTTCCTGCATGGCAGGTCTCTTCCAACTCTGTGATTCTATGAGATCGGGAAGAAAATCAAACCACAGATAATATAATAATAATAATAATATTTATTTGTATACCGCCCTGTGGCGAACCAATCCGGGCGGTTGACAACAGTGATTATAACAGAGTAAAATATAAATTTAAAAACATTATAATCCCTCCCTCCTTATAAAAGTATTAAAAAATATGACAGATTAAAAACACAATATCAAAACATAAAATATAGTTAAAACAAACTAAAAACCCTG
>NC_056530.1:28709108-28711533 GCF_019175285.1 Sceloporus undulatus
AAAAACCCTGGTGTCCCTCTGGAGATCCTCAACCATCACTGAAGATGGGGCCACGAGAGGAAAGAGGGGATCAGGGAGGCCAGGCCGGGATGGTTAATCTGGAAAGGCCTGCCGGAAGAGATCCGTCTTGACAGCTTTTTTAAAGCTGTCTAATGATGTCAACTGACGGATCTCATCCGGCAGGTCATTCCAGAGTTTGGGGGCGACAGCAGAAAATGCCCTCTGGGAGGTCGCCGCAAGCCTAGATTTTAGAGGCTGCAGTAAGTTCCTCCCAGAGGACCGGAGAGCGCGGGGAGGATTATATGGGAGGAGGCGGTCCCTGAGATAGCTTGGACCCAAGCCATTTAGGGCTTTAAAGGTAATAACCAACACCTTGTACTGGGCCCGGAAGCTAATAGGCAGCCAGTGGAGGGACCTCAGAACCGGAGTAATGTGGTCCCTCCTAGATGTACCAGAAATAAGCCTGGCTGCCATATTTTGTACCAGCTGAAGCTTCCGAGCCAAGCACAAGGGTAGCCCCAAGTAGAGTGCATTACAGAAGTCAAGGCGTGAGGTTACCAGTGCGTGCACAACAGTTTCGAGGTCCCTTACTTCCAGAAAAGGGCGCAGCTGGCGTATCAGCCGAAGCTGATAGCAGGCGCTCCTGACCGTCGCATTTACCTGATTTGTCATCAGGAGCGACGAGTCGAGGAGTACCCCCAGACTGCGAACACAGTCACTGGAGGGGAGTGTGACCCCATCCAGGACTGGAGGTTGCAACCCAATTCTTGGTTTCGGGGCCGCTACCGTGAGCACCTCCGTCTTATCTGGATTCAGTTTCAATCTGTTTTTCCTCATCCAGCCCATTACCGCTTGAAGACATTCATTGAGAGAGGAGATGCCATTGGAATTCGAGGCCGACGAACGAGACATGGAGAAATAGATTTGGGTGTCATCAGCGTACTGATAACACCCGGCACCATAACTCCGTATTATCTCACCCAGCGGCTTCATATAGATGTTGAATAACATCGGGGACAAGATAGCCCCCTGAGGAACCCCACAAGTGAGGTTCCTCTTACTGGAGCTACAGTCCCCGAGCAGCACCCTCTGAGACCTGCCCGAGAGGAAGGACCGGAACCACTGCAAAGCAGTGCCCCCGATACCTAACCCCTTCAGGCGGTCCAAGAGGATGCCGTGATCTATAGTATCGAAAGCCGCTGAGAGGTCTAGGAGCACCAACAGGGTCACACTACCCCTGTCGATGCTCAGACGCAGATCGTCGGTCAAGGCAACCATGGCAGTCTCAACCCCAAAGCCTGTCCTAAAGCCGGTTTGAAATGGGTCTAGATAATCAGCTTCATCCAAGACAGCTTGGAGCTGAAGAGCAACCGCCCTCTCAACCACCTTGCTCAAAAATGGCAGCAGTGACACAGGCCTATAATTTCTCATATCCAGGGGGTCCAGGGAAGGTTTCTTCAGAAGTGGCCTAACAGCCGCTTCCTTTAGACAAGATGGAACATGTCCTTCCCTAAAGGACGCATTGATGATATCTGTGAGGAGTCTCATCAATGCATCCCCCCCCCTGAACGGCCAGCCATGATGGGCAAGGGTCGAGAGGGCAGGTTGTCTTCCTCACCTTACCAAGCAGCTTGTCCACGTCCTCGGTACTCACAGATTGCCACTGATCCAGTATAACTACATCGGCGGAGTCACTGGACGCCTCGCCTGTCGACTCTGTTTCAATGGTGGCTTCTAAGTCTGCTCTTATCTGAGAGATTTTGTCTGCAAAGAAGTTGTTAAATGCGTCACAGCAGGCCGTCGTCGGGTTAAGTAAGGGATTTGGTGCAGGGGGCACCTGCGTCATCTCCCTCACCACCTTAAACAGCTCTGCTGGACGAGACTCTGCAGACGCAATACGTGCAGAGGAGAAGGCTCTCTTCGCTGCACGTATTGCCTCCCGATAGGAACGAAGAAAGTTCCTATGGCGAGTTCTGTCGGATAAGAGTCGAGTCTTCCGCCACCTGCGCTCTAGCCGTCGTCCAAACCGCTTCATCTTCCTCAGCTCTGGCGTGAACCAGGGCCTCCGATTTGGGGCGGGATGGCAAGGGCGCTTGGGAGCGATCGTGTCAATAGCCCTGGTAAGATCGGTGTTCCAGGTTTTGACCAGAGCATCGACAGGATCCCTGGCATTCCCAACCATTAAACCCTCTAAGGCTTTCTGGAATCCAGTTGGCTCCATCAGCCTTCGAGGGCGGACCATTCTAATGGGTCCGCCACCCCCGGAGGAGCAGAAATTGGCTCTGAGTTCTGTCTTGACCAGGAAATGATCCGTCCATGACAATGCGGAGGTGCTTACCACCTCCGCCCACGGATATGCCTGTTCGGTACAGAACACCGCATCGAGTGTATGACCCGCACAATGTGTAGGCCCGTTGACCAATTG
>NC_056530.1:28711633-28712849 GCF_019175285.1 Sceloporus undulatus
TGGGATAGGCCCATGTTTGTCATGGTATCCATGAACTCCCGAGCTGCGCCTGTTAAGCTGGTCTCGAGCGGGATGTTGAAGTCCCCCAAAACTAAGAGTCTGGGGGTCTCCAACACTAGCTCAGAGACCAGCTGTGTCAGCTCGGTCAGGGAGTCTGCCAGACAACGGGGTGGCCGGTAGACTAGCAGAATCCCCAATCTATCCCTGGTCTTCAGGCTAAGGTACATACACTCGAAATGGATTGTATTCCGGACAGGTATCCTGGTCAAGGTTAAGGTGTTCTTATGAACCAGAGCCACTCCACCCCCCCGCCCACTTCCCCTCACCTGCTCACTGACAGAGTACCCGGCTGGGAGGGCCTGCGCCCATATAGCAGCACTGTCCTCCCCCAGCCAGGTCTCTGTGAAGCAAGCCAGGTCGGCATCCTCATCCAGGAGTAGATCCTGGATGATATAGGTCTTATTTTTCACTGACCTGGCATTGCAAAGAAGCAAGGTGAGGTTCTGTGGAATGGTTGGTCTGCTCTCCAAGCCATTCTGGGAAACAGGGGGAACTGAAGGCGGGATAGCTTTCAAACAGCGATCCCGTCTTCTTTTGTAACATCTGTTCCCTCTGTTACATCCATACCTCCCATTCCCCAACACAACTCCAATAGCCGCCCCCGTCCCATTCCCAGCCTCAGGTGTGATGATAGGAATTAGAGCCACTGTCAAGATGGGGTAATTGGGACATAGGATAAACCAAGTCCTTTAACCCCATCTCAGATGACAAAGGACTTTATGGCTGATGGTATACTCCTATTTATCCAACCCACAACCCCTCAGGTCTTACAAATAATACAATCAGACCTCCAATTACCACTTAAAATAACACTCTGAGGGAAATACAGGGGGAAGAACAGAGTGCACAAACTAATCCAGAGCCAAGAATGCTGCTGTGTTGGGGAAATAGTCTTGGGCCTGCTAAGCACCGCCCACTTTCCCACTGAGGAGATGGTGCCTGGGCAGAGTTTTTATATCCCAGCCTGAGTCCTCTGCAGCCTTGGGCTCAGGTGCAGCTGGTAAGCACCAGTGGGAGGGGGGAGGGATGTCTCCAGGCAAGGCCCCACGTCCTCCAAACGTCCTCCGCTGCCTTTCTGATCATAGCTTGTATATCTGCTCCTTCTGCAAATGGGTGACTGAGTATCATGCCCTCATAGATGGCAAGGTCCAGTTCC
>NC_056530.1:28712859-28735316 GCF_019175285.1 Sceloporus undulatus
TGTGCAAGGAGGAGGGAGGTGCATCAGCCACAGTGGGAGCTGTTTTTTTTAGGCTGGGAACACGTTACAGATTCTGTAATGTGGTTCATAGATAACTTCAGTTGCCTTTTGATATAACATGTATATTAAGAAGATCTTGGAGAAGATCTTCATAAATGGCCTCATAGACGACAAGGTCTGGTTCCTGTGCAAGAAGGAAGGAGGTGCATACAGCCACAATTGGGAGCTGTTTTTTAAGGTTTGGGCACAATATGGATTCTGTATGCGGCTCATAGATAACTTCATTTGCCTTTTGATATAATATGTATTTTCAGAAGATCTTGGAGGCTCAGTAAGGTTTCAGTGGTATAACATTCCTGTCCATCAGCCCAGACAAGACCTTCCACTACTGTTTTCATTTTATTGTCATCCTCCACATTTGGGTTGGACACAGAACCACTGTGCAGTCAGAGTTTGGTGCAATGTTCCCATGGAAATCTCTTTGTTGAAGGACCACTGTGAAAATAGGCAAACTGCAAATACCTGTAAGGCCCCAAACTAACTCTTAGTATTTAACACCAGGCACCCACTTCTGCCTTTGGAACTAAGGAGCGCAAGCGTGTTAGGGACCCTGCTGTGGCACTTGTGCATGCTGATCCCAAAGGCAGAAATGGATGCATGGCTAGCTCCCCTGCCTTCAGGGAGCATGGCTATTGCCCCTTTGCCTTTGGAACAAGAGAAGAGAATGGGACGGTGCTTCCCTTCTCTCCTTCCAGAGGTAGAAGCCCATGGTTGATAGCCTCCCCTACCTCCACATAGCTCTTTCTTTCCTTTGACATGAGCAAGGAGAAGGGAAACATGTGCTCCCCAAAGGCGGTGGTGCCTTTGCCATTGGAAGGAGCAAGAAGAAAATCCTTTCCCTTCAATAAATTTTGCAAAAGTTAAACCTGTGAAAGTCGCATTTCAGCTGTACTCCATCCATGTCACCAACATCTGGAACAGAAGAAAGAATTCAGATAACCAAACTGGACCCATTGCTTTGCATACACAAGAAATGATTATGTTGTTAACCTGTTTCTAGTGCTCAGTTTTCCTCTTGCCTTCCCCAGAAGCCTTCTTGTTACCCTTAGTGCAAGTAGCATGCATTCACCATTTCTTTCCCAGGCATTCCTAGTGCAAAAAACAAACAAACAAAAACCCTTAAAGGAAATACAGTGTTGTGGGCATTCCTTTCTTAGGCGCTTTGTCAGACTTTTTGTCCAGGTGAGTGAGTGGCTAATGCTTAAATTTCTCCCCATTCCCCCAAATCTCTGGGCCAGGTGTAGCTGAGGGCTAGATGTTTGATGCAAAGCTATACTAATGAAATGCTTGTTTCCTCCACTCCAGGGTTGTCAAATCTCATCCTCTGTATTTTCCTTTCAGATTCCTTTGTTTCTTCCTCTCAGCCTGTCTCTCTCTTTTCGACCTTACAAGGCAAGTCTGTCATTTTTCTTGTACCCCTACTGAAAGAAAAATGTTGAGAAAGAGGCTGTAACTGGGGACAGGGTTAGGGTTCATCTTTTTCATTCATCTCACAGAAGCTCTAATTTGCCACAGAACAGCTTGTTGAGGTACATTTAACAGTCTTTCCTTCATGGCCTGATACAAAATCGACTGGATTCTGCATCCACAGATTCAACCATCCAAGGCTTGGAAATATTTTTTTGTATTCCAAAAAGCAAACCTTGATTTTGCAGTTTTATGTAAGGAACACCATTTTAACAAGCCATTGTATATTACAGGACTTGAGTATCCACAGGTTTGGTATCTGCAGGGGCTCCTGGAACCAAACCTCAGATGATACCAAGGTCCCACAGTATCTAGTTTCCACCTTCTTGGTGACTGTTACCAGCTAGCAGTTAAAATTAAATGATTTCTATCTGAAGTGTTAAGTTTTCATACCTGCCATATTTGCTAAAAGTGCATTCCAGTGAACATAAATTGATAGTGATGTTTGTTTTTTTAAAAAAGAGGAAGTCATATAGCATTTGTAAAGACATTCTTGTCCATAAATTGAAAAATGAATTGTTCTCATCAGATTTGGGGAGGCAGATAGCAATGGTGATGTGGTTGTGAAGAGGAGCAAAAATCAAACCAATGTACAATGCTCCTTCCACATTCGCTGGGGTTAGGAGTGTAGGACCTCAGCGAATATGGGAAAACTGCAAATAAAAAGCCACTATTCTTTTTCTCTTAAGAGAATACCTCTTAGATCGGTCCTCCAGTGCAGCTCTATGGTCAACATCTGCCAGAGGTTGATCGTAGAATCATGCTGGAGGACCTACAGATGTCTAGAGAAGTGTTTTCTCTAGGAACTTCTAGGTTCTCTAAGACAACTCTATGGCCCACTTCTGGAAGAGTTGTGCTGGAAGACCTAGAGATTCCTAGAGAGAACATATTAATCAAAATCTCAAATAATCAGATCCACAAAAGTCAAAGCAACAAATATGGAGAGCCCACTGTACTTTCTCCATATCATGAGGCCCGAGGGATTAGGGAAAGATTGTTGCTGTTCAGCATCTGTCAGAGTTTGGTGCAGTGTTCTTTCCCAGCGAAATCTCTTTTGCTGACAGTAGCCTATTTTCTGGAGATCTCTAGTGAAACCTTGACAGGATGATCAGCAATAACAGATGAATGGCTCACTCGAAAACCAGACTGGCCACTTTCTATTATCTTCCCCAGCAACAATGGACTTCAAAGAGAACATTGTCATGTTCTAAGGGTATGCAGTTCGCATGAGCACTGATAAAGCTCCTTGGAACTGCCCAGTGCCATGTACAAACAGACTGTGCACCATTGATGGAAGTGTCCCAGAATCATTACATGCTTAAGAAGTCATTAGCAGATGCTCCAGGACATCCTTGGTGAGCAAATAAGGTGCGGAAAGCATTCTGTGATGGTACAGTTTGTAAACCTCTTTCCTGGACACTGAAAAGGACTGTTTGCTGTAGTGAATGAGAGGATTCTCTGGCATGCACAGCACGACTCTTACCTTAATCCATTAATGAATTGTTGGTTGTTGTCAGTGTAGTTTCCATGCTGTGTGATGCAGAAGGAATCGGAAGGGATGCCATGCGGGTGATATAGGGCATATAACTGAAAGAAGGGCTTACAAGCCTGTAAAGGGTTTCCAATACATTGTATAACAACTGAATGCCCCATCGTTTAGTGACAGAATATACTGAAGCTTCCAGTTTCAGTATCTGTGGCATTCCAGTTAAAAGGATCTGGAAGAGTTCTTACCAATCCAAGCAGGCATTACTGGGCTAGACAAACCAGTAGATGAAGTACCATTAAAATAGGTTTGTAGATGAGTCATAGGCAGGAATAACTTCCATGCAGGAATTTAATGAATGTAAACATGCTCCATGCAAAATATTACTGCAAGAACTGCAGTGCAGCAGAAATTCTTTGTAGAATCATGGAGTTGGAAGAGACTACAAAGGCCATCCAGTCTAACCCATATCCAGCCCTTTGCTGTTCTCACAAGGCATTCAAGAACGGTAGCAAAGTCTGTCTTAAAATTAAGAACCTCATGCTAATTTTTCCTTTGGGTTGGATGGACACATCATCCCTTGGCCACTTCTTGAGCCCATGGAGTCTCTCTCCTGTTGAATTTGCCCAAGCAACCACAACAGACTATTTAGTGAAAATGAGAAGTATGTGATTCCTCGTCTTGTTCATGAGGATAATAGTGCTTCCGGAATTACCATTAGCCTTGCAAACAAAGCATACCATGTTCTGTGTGTGCCTATGTGCAACTTCAAGTTGCCTGTTGACCTATGGCTGCATCTCGTGAAATAATGCTCCCAGAAGCACTACTTTCACCAGAAGCAAGGCCTATTGTGGATGCGTTTTGTTAAGAAGCCTAGTAGAGCTTCTCCTGGTTAGGCTTCTGTCTTAGGCTAACACTGTTAGCCTAAGACAGAAGAGCTGGAGTCCTGTTAGTTACTCCCAAAATAGAGGAAATCAATTTTTGAATGGTGAGGCTTTGGACAAGTCAAATTCCCAGCCTGAGAGGAAAGCAATGGCAAACCCCCTCTGCTCAAATCTTGTCAAGAAAACCCCACGATTGGTTCATCTTAGGGTTGCTATAATTCGGAAACTACTTGAAGGCACACAATAACAAGCGTATGCCTCGCATGTCATCTTGTTTTCTAAAAAGGAAGTCTTTTTTTCCCTCCGCAGCAAATTCTATGGCAGGATGTAGTCTTTACCAGGTTCCAGGGCAGGAGAGGAAATTGGCCCTCCAGATCTTTGGAAGGTACCCAATCAGCATTAAGTGTGTGTTAATCTCCATAGAATCCTTTCCTTACTGCAAAACAATTTCATGGGCTTGTCCTACAACAGTTTAGGGAGCCTTCCAGTTCAGACACTTATCCCTCGCCATTGGCCTAAAGTAAAGAAGGATATATCCTAGCATTCCTGTTGGCTGCATATGATGTCAGAAGATGCATAGCATTGGACAGTGTATTTCAAGGAAGCTTCACTAATGTTGATCTTCTTGGGAGGAACACATCAGAAGATTTTGAGAGAGAGCCCTTGGGATTTTGCAAAGCACTCTTGGAATCAAACCACTTCCCTAGGTTTAAAGTAGAACTGTAAGCTTAGAAGCTACACAGGAACCCTAAAGCAAATCCATCAAAGTTTACTCGCTATAGCTTAGACTTGATTGGTTCGGTGAAAAATGGCAGCCATTTTGTCTTCATGCATGATACATTTCATATTAAAGACTTTTCCTCAATACGTTTCATAGTGGAGAAGGTGCTGGGTCTGCAGCATTTACTCCATTTTATTTTCTTAGAGTGCTCTTAGCTGTGGTTTGTTAGAAGCAGCTTATAACCCTGTTTCCCCACAGACTGAAGCCGTGAGCAATCTAAGACTCAAACAACAGATCATTATCTCTTAACAATACCATTACTACTGTACTATTGTCATCAATCTAGTATTTTTCCTTAATGCTCTGTAATCTGTTGTTGCTGCTGTTGTTGTGTTCAGACATGGTGGCCCTAAGGCAACCCCATCACAAGATGTTCTCAAACAGAGAGGTTGCCCAGTGGTTTTCCATGGCGGAGCAGGGATTTGAACCCTGGTCTCCAGAGTCATAGTCCAGTTTTCAAACCACAAAAATACACTGGCCCTTTGGATCTGCAGGCTTTGAGAATTTGCAGATCATCACCACATATTAATAAATGGCAGTAAAGTGAGTGCGGACACCCTGAAGCGTGCATCTTCATGTTGCTGTGATTTAATAATAATAGGGCACAGTTATTCATGTTTACTCCTGTTAGTGTAGTGCAGTGATGTCCAAACTCTGGCCTCCCAGGTGTTTTGGTGTAGTGTCAACCTGGCTTCAAGATGGGCCCTTCTTTTAGAAGTGAAAAAAACATTTGCCAGCTGCTAAAAATCATCCTTAGTAACGTGTTTGCTGGGGAAGAATGTTGCCTGTTAGGATATACCTACCATGGGAAAATTACTCTTTGGATCAGAACTCAAAGAATACCAATGGCCATTTTAGCTTGGGGATTCTTGGAGTTGTATTCCAAACCCACACCTTTTTCAAAGTACATTTAAGGCCCTAAGAATGCTAAAAGCGCCCTGATCAGTCAGACCAAAGGTCTGTTTAATAGACCATCATGGCACTGTGAGGCCCATCGTGGTATTGAGTGTTGGATTTGGACTCTCGGAGACCAAGGTTCAAATCCCTTTTCAGCCATGGAAACTCATTGAGTAACCTTGGGCAAGTCACAGTCTCTGTTTCAGAGGAGAGTAATGGCAAGAACCTTCGGAACATACCTTGCTAAGAAAACCACATGATAGGTTTACCTTGGGATTGTGATAAGTCAGAAACAACTTGAAGGCATTCAACATGCAAAACGATCATGTTCACTAGGGATTATGACACACCTGTAGACCATCAAGTTGGGGAAAGCCACTTGAGAAGCCTCTCATCAAGGTGTGAAGACCCTTTTCTTTATCCTCAGCACCTTCTATTTCCAAAAGTAGACTGCCGCAGAAATGGAGGATCCATTTATCTATACAGCCCTAGTGTTTGCCATTCTGAAATGCTTTGGGGGTCTAAAGTAGGAAGTTACAACAAAAAGACATTTGGGGCAAGGAGTGGGAAACCAGTTACAGCCTTTTTTTGGAAACCCAAACATTTTTCTTCTCACACTTTCTCCTCTACGTAAAGTCATGTTGTGACCTAGCTTGGCTGCACAAGGACTGGCTAACTTGCTGCTTTGGCTATCACCTGCAATTGCTATGGCTGCTTTTGCACGCTGTGTTTCTCCTTTTGTTTTTTGTCAGCTTCACCTTTGTCTCCCTAAGCTTGCTCTTGGAAGTAACTGAACACAAACAAGGTTTGTTTGGAAGGCAAAAAATTACCTTCCAGCTGGAGGTTTGGAGGTGGCCATAGCAAACAGAAATAAAATGCACAAGCTACCAGTGTTACTGGACAAGATGCTTAAGAGCAACTCTAGCATACTTAGGGTGAGGAACCTTTGGCCTTTCATGATGACCTACTATTCCTCATCATCCCTCACCGTTGACCAGTCTGGTTTGGGTTAATGGGAAGCACAGTTCACCAAACTCTGGAGGGCCACACATTCTCCATCCCTGTTTTTGGACCTGTGTTAGAAAAGTATTATACATCTATAGTTTTTTTGTGGGTTTTTGGGACTTTGTGGCCATGTTCTAGAAGAGTTTATTCCTGACATTTTGCAGAAGATTGGGAATAAACTCTTCTAGAACATGGCCACATAGCCTGAAAAACCCACAAAAAGATACGGATGCCAGCCATGAAAGCCCTCAACTTCACAATTATAAATCTGATTCCTAATTTTACAATGGAAATTAATTGGGAAAGTGAGAAGTATTTTAGAAATGTTGAGCCCATACAGACAGACCAAAATAAAGCTGCTTTGGGTCACTTTGGAGGTATGCTGTTTAAATGACATACATCTTAAGAGCTCAGAAGCTGTGCCAAAGCTACGCTCCAGTGGAGTATGGCTTCTGACCACTTAGGAGGCATGCATCATTTAAACAGCATGCCTCCAAACTGACCCAAAGCAGGTTTATTTTGGCCAGTCTGTACTGGCCCTTAGTAAATTTCATTCTTGGCAGGCAAAGTTACTGTTAGTTTTGTTAAGGGCCGGTGTTGTAAGAGGAATGATAATGGAACTAAAGCTGTAGGGGTTTGTATTATGCATCTAGGTTGCTCAGTCACCAGAAGTGGAAATGGAAATGGAAATGGAAGACTGAACCATAGATTGAATCATGCTTTGTTTCTTACTTTTCTTTTTCTCCATCCCTCCCCATCATGTAGCTCAGATACTTGGTTCTCTGTCCCCGCTTCCTGACACATCTTTTTTCATTATAACTAATTTCCAGCGACATGTAAATCACACAAGCTTACCACAAACTGTGAATTGGGCTCAAAACTAGAATTGGAAATTGTGGCTTGAACTGGGCTTTGAATTCTGTTTTGAATTTTTTACAGTTACCTTAGATCATCCCGTTTGGACATCCAGAAAAATGTTGGTTATTGCAGATTGGAAAAGTGGAAGGTATTGTGAGTGTAGGAGGGGCAGTACAATCCATAGTACAACCAAACCCTAGTTTAGCTGTGGCATCCTATCTAGACCACAGTGCATATCAGAGGTTTGGAAGAGTGCCATCCTCAGGACTATATTATGACCTGCCAACCCCCCTTAATCTTTTTTACTGAAAATACATATGTTTTAGGCCAAGGGGAAGCTTTACATAGGAGGAAGTGATCCAGAAGCCATGTTTAAGCTTACTTCTCTGTTAAATAAAAGTTTCTTTAGGACCTAAAACAGCCCAGGATCTGAAAACATAACAGAGTCTTTCAGGAGGATAGCGCAACACACACACACCCCAAAATCCAGATATTGCATGTCTTTCTTGCTCAGAGCCCTTCCGGTTATGCTCTGGCTTTTGAAATTTTAATACAGTGGTTTTCAGGCTTGAAGGTTTAGTGAGGGCTTTTGGGTAGATAGCCCAGAGCACTAGGCCTCTCTGCTGAGGACACTTATGGAATCCAGAAGGTTCTAAGGCACATTCTAAGCTTGAACTTCAGAAAGTTCCACTTTTGGACTACAACTCTCAGAATGAGGAGGATTTGGGGAGCTAAGCACTGGTTTCATGTTTTGCACACAGTGCTCACTGGGCCTAGAATGTGTCAAGCCACTCTCATGAGGCTACGTTTTGTAGAGCAAGAAAATCTTTGTTTCATGGAATCGTGCTTTCCATTACTGAGTTTTTAGTTGAGGGACCCCTGATGAGCTTCCCAGGAATCTGCAGTCCTCCGGAACGCTTTGTAAAAGCAGCTGCTTTCATTTGATCCTGCCCACGGACTAGATCTGTTTTTTTCTTTCAAATTGGTAAGAACGAAGAGACATGCTTTTGAAGACTGAAACATATGAAGAGCTTCAGCATTGTCCTTTTACACAAGAACTTTGTAAGAGTCTAGCTGGACAGACCCAAGACTTACCTAATCTAGCCTCCTGTTTCCCACGCAGGTGGGAATGCCTACAAGTAGGATGCCCACAAGTAGGGCAGGAGGGCATCTGCCCTCTCCCACTGTAGTTTCCCAGCCACTGGTAGTTCACACTATAGGTTTACATATCATTTTCATATTAAATTGTAGCTTTTGATAACTTTATAAGCCACAAATTTGTCTTAATAATATTAATTCCAGAGAGCAGCCTGGGTGGATCAGACCAAGGATTCATCTAACTCAGTATCCTCTTTTCTCACCGCAGCGCCCCTTCCCCGATGTCTCCAGAAACCAGTCAAGAAGACAGTGGCCCTCCCCTAATGTTTCCCCCAGCAGTTGTGGCATTCAGTGGTAATCTGCCTCCAAAGTTACAGGTTCCACTGTGCTCCTATGGCTACTACTCATTGATAAGACCTCTCCTTTGTGAGTTTGTTTGTTCTGCTTGTAATCTGTGCCAGTTGTCATTGCCATATTATATGAGAGGGAACTCCTAGGTTAATACTGCTTTAAAGTTATTACTATTAATAACTTATCCAGAGGAGGGTGACCAAAATGATGAAGGGTCTGGAAATCATGCCTTATGAGAAGAGACTTAGGGAGCTGCGTATGTTTAGCCTGGAGAAGAGACGGTTAAGAGGTTTTATGACTGCCCTGTTTAAGTATTTGAAGGGGTGTCATATTGGGGAGGGAGCAAGCTTGTTCTCTTTTGCTCCAGAGACTAGGACATGGAGCAGTGGATTCAAAGTAGAGGAAAAGAGATTCCACCTCAACATTAGGAAGAACTTCCTGACAGTAAGAGCTGTTCAACAGTGGAAGACACTCCCTTGGAGTGTGGTGGGGTCTTCTTTGGCTGGATGGCCCTTGTGGTCTCTTCCAACTCTCATTCTAAATAAGTATACAGTGGGCCACCATATCGGTAACAAGAGTACGGTTTGTTGCCTAGCGGATTGGTCCAGTTTAGCAAGAAACAGTGTGAGCAAAGACTAAAAAACCAGGTTTATTTTTACAGCACTCTTTGTGAAGTCCAAAGTGAGACAAAGAAGTGATTTCAGAGCCTACATTATATACCTTTATCTGGGCATTCAGAAACCATTTTGACAGCTATTTCAAAGCATTCCCGCTGTCATCTACCAACCTCCCAGCTTTGTTCTGATCTTTTTATCATAGCAGATAGCATGTTCAGTGTAGGTGAAATTCAGTCAGTAGAAACTTTGTGTTGTTTACATCAGATAGCCTGTTACATTAAAGGATGTAGTCAAAGAATGTATTAACGGTTATAAATCAAGGAGGAAGCTCCCTTTCTCACTTATGTGATAAAACACATGATGAAGCATCTATAGCTTACATGCCTTGTTTTCAAGAAATGGAGCTCCCAGGGCTCCTAGTCCAGTTTAGGAATAGGGAATTTGAACGTCCATAAGACTTACTTTCTTCATTATAAAGTATGCAGCTTCTGTTCTCATTTTTCCTATTTCCTAAGTGCCAAAAGCATATGCTTGGATAGAATAGACTGCATAAGTTCACAGCTCTCTCTCTTCAAGGAGAGCAGGAATGGGACTCTTATGGCCCTCCAAATGCTTCTCAACTGCAGCTCCCAACATACCTTAGGACTTGTAGTAACAGCTAGAGGGCTGCATGATTCCTACCCCGGTATGGGGTATATCTGTAGTTGTGCTTGGATTAAATTTTAGAATTTTATATTTTAAAATGTCGTAATTATGCCAAATATTATATATGCTGCGTTATGAATGGAACATTTCATGTTGCTTAAGCAACGAAGTGTGTTTTAGTCTAGCAATAGAACCAAGATTGGATATATATTTCCATTTTCCCAAAATTGTCATTTACCTTGTGCGATGAAACATTGCTATAGCTTCAGAATTTCTGGAAATGTTGTATCTCTAGTTCATCAATATAGTTCCCAGGCCCCATCATCTTGCAGAACTATAATTAGAAGGTTAGTACTTGTATTGCTCTTTGCCTTAGGAGCAGTCAAAGCTGTACAGTCTGTTGCAGATGCTAGCAAAGTATGCTTCAGATTCTCAGTGTTCTAGGTCTACTCAGAGCCCCACATTGTGGTATAAAGGTTAGAGATTTGAAGTTGGGAGACCGAGGCCCGTTACAGACGGGCCCTTCCGGCGCCCCTGTCACGTGCTAGGGGTTGGCCGAGGACCTAGCGTCCACACCGGCTTCACCCCAGCACGTGATGAGGGCGTAAAGATAGCAGCACCCTATACACACGGGCGCCACCATCTTTACGTGCTGGACACTTAGCGTCCGCACGTCGCGCCCTGGATGTGATGCCGCGAGTATGCGAATAGCGCCTCGTGGCATCCCATCCGGGGCGCAAGAAGAAGTTGGCGCTTCTTCTTTGCTGCGTCCGGGAATCGCACGGTTTGGCTGCTGCGGTTCCCAGACGCAGCAATCTGAGGTGGCAGAGCACCGCTTTTCGGCGGTTTGTAACCCGCCCAAGTTTCTAGTCCCCACTAAGCAGTGAAACTCACTAGGTAAACTTGAAGTAGAACCAGATTCCATCATCCCGCAACCTTGCCACCCTGTAAGCATCCCAGAGTAGTGTGTGACACTCAGAGGTTAATCCACGCTGCTTCTGGTCACCAGCTCAGCATGCCCATGCTATTTTGCACTCCATTTATATTTATTATATGAAGGAAGGAGCAAGCCTCAGTTCTTCATCTGTTATGAAATGTAGGGTCAGCGGCTTTATGTTCAGTTGCCTGTGAGGTTCCCTTGTGACAGTCTCATGCATGCTTGGCAAGACTGGTGTTTTGGAGTCTTGTTATCTTCCTTGTTCTAAGAGCATGTTGCCTGCTTGACTGTGAAATCTGTATCTGCTGCTGTATACATCTCTTCCTTTAAAAAAAAATCTGGGTCTAAGAAGAGACCATTTTCTTCCTGTGTCTGTCAACTCTGCTTCGAAGACTACAATCCCCCCCCCTCCTTTTCCCTGTCTTCTTTTCATCAGCTGGAGCACAAGACACTTACTTAACACATTCAGGAAACCAAAGGGAAACCAATAGCAAACCTTCACCCCCAAATATAGAGAAAGAATTCATCAGTGGCCAAAGACTGGACCGTGATTGTGGGACCATTGAACATTTGGGAACGGAGATAGCCTCTGCAGGATCCACTGGCCTAGAAGAAGGCGCGTTCTCTGTTGGATCCAAAGTTCATCGATATAGTCCATTGATGCAGGCTGGTTCCCTGGGGCATAATTTTAAGGAAGGCCCTTCTGTAGGCAATGCAAAAGCTCTAAATGGATGTGACCAAATAAAAGAGCTGGCTTCAAGTGCCGAGTCCAAATTTGCTTTGCTAAGCAGCATAAAAGATGAGCCTGAGCAAGCTGCCACCAGAGTTACTTATTCATATTCTTCATCACCTGCAGCAGCCGGTGAGGCTGTGGTGGAAAAAGATTCGCCCGAGTCTCCATTTGAGGTCATTGCTGACAAACTGGAATTTGATAAGGAGTTCAAAGATGGCCCAACTAGCAACGCCAGTGACATTGGTAGCAACTGGGTGATGCACAGTGAAAGGGAGCTGCTTACAGATATCCCTGAAGACAGTGTTTGTGAATTTCAGGTGAAGCCACGGAGTGGAGGAAGACTTCCCTCGGGGCCTGGGCTCTCGCGTCAGTCTTCAGGTACAACTGCGGCACTGGAAGAGGTCTCCAAATGCGTCCGCGAGATGCATAGCTTTACAAGTGAGCTGCTGAACTGGGATTTGATCCCCAAGGATCTTAATGACAAGCCTGATGATTTTGTCAGCTCGGGCCTCTCTGCATCGCCCGCCAAAGAGGCCAGTAGTGTCATGGCAGGATCAGAACGTGGTAAAACACAAGTGGGCAAAGATTGCACACCTCATCAGCCGGTCACTATCAGCCTGCATCAAAAAGGCCTTCCGTCTCTGGCAGCGGAAGAGAAACAGGCTATCAGTCAAGAGGCAGCTGTTGCAAAAAGTGCCCCTGCTGCTACAGTAGAGCCGAAAGCTGATATCTCTTGGTCAAACTCTGGCCTGCCTGAAACAACTGACGCAGACAGTTCTGGTGAGTCCGACGATACCGTCATCGAAGACACTACAGTAGAGCCAGCTTTCCAAAACGAGAAAACTGTGGAAGGCAGCAAGGCACCCCTCAAACCAGTTAGCTCTGCCAAAATGGAGCCTGTGCCTAGCGATGACGAAGAGACATCTGATAAGCCATATGAACCCAGCCAAGAAGGGAGAATTCCTCCCAAGAACTCAGAATGGAATTTGGGATTCATTGATGACTTCAAGTCAACTCAGACCAAGGCAGCTGTTCTTGGCGGAGGCCCAGTTGCTTCTACTCAGCATTCCAAGCAATCCAGTCCATATCTGCCTACGAAATCAGGGCTAGAAGTGAATCCGTATGGCAAACCATCCAAGACTGAAGGAATCGCTGTTTCTACAAGAGGAGCTTCTCCTTCCTTCCCTTTGAGTGACCTAAAAGAGGCCACGTGTCCAGACACTGTCAAAGCCGAGGGTTTCATGGACTTCATGAAGGAATACACACTGTCCAAGGAGACTGAATCTCCTGATGACCCTGTTGAAACATTCTCAGAAGCAGAGCTGAAAGCAGCTAGATCGGAAGTGATAGCTCCGTACTTCCAGCAGCCGCCGCAAGCCGCTCAAGACTTTGAGCAGGAACGTCTCACCATCAAGGCCCTCAAAGAAGTAGGCAGGAAAACTGAAACGGAGAAGCAGCCGCCTGCCCCAAGACAGCCCTCCTCACACAATGGGAGGTATTTGGGGCAGTATTTTGAAATCCCGCCGGACAACCCAGTGGTTTCTCAGAAGTCTGCTTTGGAGAAGAGGCCCCTTTGCCTTGAGCAGGCTGTGGATGTGAAGTTGGCTCCTGCCCCTGCCACCCTTGGCACTCATAGCGTTCCAAATAAAGCTTCCCAAGCTGCTCATCCGGTGCCTCCCGTACTACACACAGTCACAAAACTGCTGGCTAAATTCTCAGGTAACTACCCCCACATGTTGCTGCTTTTGCCTTGCTTGTGGCCTTGCAAGTAGTAATAGCCATGGTTTATCATCCAGGCGCACTTCCCAGACTATACTAGTTTCACATTAGCTATGCCCTTTCCCATAGACACAGAGGTATGGTTTTCCAAACTCTGTTTCAGAAGAGTGAAATGTGAAAAAAACAAATATTGATGCAGAGATTCAGGAGCATTTGGGGGCTGCCCATGATGTCCATACTAGGACTACTAAAATAACACAATTGATTAAATCTTCACGAATTTGCATATGAAAGAAATCAGTTTTTCTGAAGAAGAAAAGCATATCTGTGTCCCTGGGTCTGGCATGGCTATGTTGCAAGAGGCATCAGCTTGTGTACTGAAGCCCCAAATACTTCCCACGTTGCCTTCTGCAAATAGTACAAGATCTGCTAGCTTAAACCAGTTGTCTCTGATGGCCCAGTTGGTCCTGAGATATCAAACGTTCAATCATTTTGGCTACTGTTGGCCTATCCCTGCCCTCACCCAGAATTATTTAGACAAAGACAGGCTGGGATTCTGTAAAAGACCATAAAACCTGGGTAAATATGAACAAGCTTAACTATAAGGAGAAGCTTTCCTAAGGAACGATACTTGAGGATGGAATGGGGGGGTTACTGAGGGCTCTGCAACTCAGAATTAAAGGAAGCCCTTGTTATGAAAACCTGAATAGATGATTTGTTTGCTCTCTTAACAAATACTGGAAAGCAGTAGGTTTTGGGCCACTTCTCAAAAGTCATTTAAGGTTCAAGAGGTTGGATAAAAATATATGTTGGTCAACATTGTAAAATTCAATTGTAGTAGATACAGTAGGTTTGTTAAGTAGTCTTCATTGATTTGAAGTTTCACTAAACCAGAAAGACTTGAGTTCTTGTGGTTTTGGTTAGCAGTTTGGCTCTTGCAAAACTTCTTTTAGGATTGTTGGTGGCTTGCGACAATGCAGATTTCAAGACAATGCAACAAACCCTTTTTTGTATGCAGATAAAATATGTAAGTGTTAAAGTAGGTGAAGTGTGAGCCAAGTGGTGTCCTAGTTGCGTTTCCCTTTGCCATGAATTTTCTTGGCGGCCTGCGCCAAGTGACTCCTGACCGTAAGGGTGGTTGCATGGACTACAGCAACATAACATATGGAAGTAAGACTGTTACACAGAGGTTATTTTGACCTCTGTGTAGAGAAATCTCTACACTGTATGAAGCAAGAATTATTTTGCCTCAAGTGCACAAATTAAAAAGCTGATGCGGACATTAACTTTTACCTCCTCGCTTGTGTCTTTCTCAGGTGATTTCCATTGTGTAACACTATGTACACTCTTTTCATACACAGAGACTATTTCGGTAAGGAAAGCATCATGTGCAAAGTCACCATAAGGCTGCAGTCCTAGACAAAGCTACTAGAGAGTAAGCTCATTTGGAAATCATGAAACGTCATTTCACGTAAACATGCATAAAATTAATGTAAAACACCCAACTCTGGCTGTTTTAAATTAATTTTCTCTGTGAGTGTTTGTGACGACTCTTAACACCGTATTGGGATGCCTTTGTATGGCTTTATATTCAGCATGGTATGGAAAACCCAAGTCTAGAAACCAAAGAGCCAAGTTGAGATTTATCAGGGAGGAGTAGAATGGAGTGGACCTTTTTCTCAACATTAAAAAAGGCAGTATGGAAGAAGATAACTGTATGAGCAGGAAGAGTGCGGTTTCCACACATTTAAGATGGTGCTCAGTTACAGCTAGTATAAGTGGGTTACACTCATTTGACAGCGTTAATCCCACTTAAGTCTAGAGGCTCCTACTAAAAAGCAGTTCAGGCCCATAAAGCCTTCTCCCTGACATCCTAGTTTTTTGTGTTTTGTGTGTGTCTGGAGGAACTATCGAGATTAGTCTGCTTCGTTGTTGTTAACTGCTGTCAAGTCAGCTTCAACTTATGGCGACCCTATGAATGAGAGACCTCAAAGTCACCCTATTTCATATCTACATTTATTTTCCAGAGCAGCCCATGTCTTAGCTCTGATAATGAATGCTTCCATAAGACATAAGACAAGTCGATTCATAGTGACCCTATGAGTGAGAGACCTCAGAGTCACATTTCATACCTACATTTGTTTTCCTGAGCAACCCATGTGGATGCTTCCATAAGACTTGCATGAAATGTAATAACAAAAAGAAAGGTCTCTGCCCCTGGAGATCACAGGCTACGATTTTACACAAGAGAGGTACCAGAAAGCATCATGGAAGTATGCAGTTGGAACAATATTTAGGCATTCCTGTTACACAGACCTGGGCTTAGTATGTGAGGTGTATGAGCACTTAGGAATTATTCCAAAGACTTCATAGAGAAGGATCTCTCCTTCATACTCAATCTATGTGGAAAAGATGCTATTCAGTTGCTGTTTATGAAGGCAACCGCTATGAAGGCATCCTCCTGATGGCAAAAAAGGGGAGCTGTGCAGCTGATAATGTGATCTAAGCTTGTCAGAGCCCTGGGGAGTGTGTTTTGTATTCAGGCCCAGCACCCTGGAAGGCTGCTCTGCTTTCCTTTGTTCAGCAGCCTTTTTATGGGCTGATAGTAGAGGAAAAACAACAGAGATTCTTGGCTTCCATTCTGTTTAGCGAATGGGCAGAAATGACTGGCTTGGGCTGGAGGATTTAGCTTTGTGGGCTGCAGATCTTAGCCTTTGTTTTAAAGCCAAACTGCAAGCAAAAGGGCCTGGGGAAAGGCAGTTAATGAGAGGCAAAGCCATACTTTCTTTCTCTTTCTCTCTCAGTGTGTATGGGTCCAGGAGCAAGCAGCATGAAAATCAGGGAGTTATAAACTTTTATCCTTGGCGAGCTGCCCCACAGTTCATCCTCCATCGAGAGGGAGTGGTTCTCCCATGTCTGAACAGAGAGCGTGTTGTGCTGGGTTTTAAATGCCTCTTCTGTGTGGCTGTGAGCATGCTTGGTGCTGGGAGGGGCTGCTGTTGCTCAGGTTTAGGGCCACATGCTTTGCATGTGCAAGACCTCAGGTTCAGGCCCTGGGATGCTGAATCTGGCAGAGAAAAAGGGCCTTGCAGACACAGCAGCCTGGCTTCTCAGGATCCATGATACAAAGCGATTATGGATAGTCAATGCCAGTCCAAGTGGACAGACAGTACTGGGTTTGTTGAGGCAATGTATTCTGACATGGTAGAAGACTATTATGTACCTAAGTGGCAGTACATTGCAGAAGGTGGTGGTAGTGGCTTTAGTTTGCTTCTAGATGAGGGTACAAGGAGTCCGACTCTTCCTGAGACTTGCTCTCCATGCACACAGAAGCTGGAACAAAATGTGCATCTGTAACACCACTAGTCCTGTGTCATGGAGGAATCCTCACAAGTACGTGGACCAAATGCATCTGAGGAAGTAGACTTAAGCCTACGAAAGCTCATGCTGCCGACTTCGTTCTTTCATTTAGTCTCAGAGGTGCTACAAGACCACCCCAGTTTGTTTCAGTTTACCCAACAAGAATGGTGGGCCAGGAGGAATTTCTTCCTTAACCTGTATCCTTTCCCAGCTTGGGTACATAATTCTGCAGGGACATAGAACCAAGACAGGTGTGCTCTCTGCATACAGATTATGGATTTTGAGGTTCCATTTAGCACACACACTCTCTTCCCGCAGTATATTTTAGCTTTGTTCATTGCCATGAGGAGTGTTCATGATGATGAAGTGGGAGCTGGGATTCTTGTTGATGCCGAAGCACAAACAGATTTGTTTTACTTCTAAGCCGGAGCTCTCAAGGGATGTGTGAAAAATGCATCAGACTGGTGAGGAGCCATCCTGAGATTTCCCAGTAGCAGACTAATAAATTCAGTGAGAGAGCAGTGAAAGGGGATCGAAGCCTGTCGGGAGACGCTGGTGCAGGCTTTTATTCTTCCTATCCCACCTCCTTAGAGCCTGATCATTCATCCATCATCCTTGATGGCCCTTTCCCTCTGATGCGTTTGCAAAGAGGCTTGCCAAAATAAAGATGTCACTGGCGATGTTTTAGTAGCCAAGGTGTCTAGCTTCTCATACATTTTGGTTTGGTTTTGCCCTTGCTCTGAACAAACGCCCATGCATTGCTTTGTCCTCTTTTTTGACCCCACACCTCCCACTCCTGACTGTTCTGCTGAGTAGTGACTTGGCCAAGCTATTGCTGCAGAATTTTGCTAAAGGATATGTAGCCAGTCTTCCTTCCCACCTTTCTTCCTCCCTTCACAAAGTAGGGTTCTCTTCTAATCCAGATACCTGCCTTCTTTCAGCCTGCCTGAGACTGGATTTAGGGGAACTATACTTGCCTAGATGATACTGATGTCTTAACCAAAGGCGAGGCATAAATGGTTGATCCTTTGCGGTAGGAGCAATGGCACAATTTAAAAGTTTTTTCTTGCTTTCTCAGCCATTGAGGTGGTGAGAGACCTTGAAGAAAGAGCTTGGTCATCAATGTTTGTCGGGTGGCACAACCTGGATACACCTTTCTAGCAGCATTGCTAGCAACCACTGCTGACACTCTGTTTATTTTCTCTCTTTGGCAGTGCGCGATTTGATCTTCTGGCGGGATGTGAAGAAGACAGGCCTAGTCTTCAGCACCACATTGATTTTGCTGCTCTCCCTGGCTGCTTTCAGCGTTATCAGTGTTGTATCATACCTCATCCTGGCACTGCTCTCGGTCACCATCAGTTTCCGAGTCTACAAGTCCGTCATCCAGGCCGTACAGAAATCTGAAGACGGACACCCATTCAAGTGAGTAGACCTGCTTCAGCACCAGAAGTAAATTGGGTGTTAATCTCATTGGGTGACCTTAAACCAAGTGGTCTACTGTGATCTAAATTAATCTTCCAGCTTCAGGAGCAGCAGGTGTTCAATCAGAAAAGCACATATTAAATGTGTAAAAGAGTGATGAAGAGCTTAAGTCAAAAGTGCAGGACATCTAACCCAAGGGTCAAATTCATTTTCAGAGTTGTCATTGGGAGCTGAGGGCTAAGGCAGAAAGATTGAGACCAAAAGTACCAGTGTGTTTTAGTTTGCAGTTCTCATTGCCAGTATCTAACCCTTAGGAGGGTCATTTCAGTCTTCTAGCATGGGGGAAAAGTGTACAAAAATTGGGAAATGTCCAAATGGTGGTGTCACGGGGAAGGGAGCATAAGCATCAGGAAGGTCAAATTCAGACCCAGAGCATGAGGTACCTCACTTCTTTTTATCTGGATACATGCTGAGGACCTGCATCTGTTCTTTTCATTGAGCTCTTGTCCCCAATCATGGGTTTACTGTTGGAACAAACAAAGAGAACAAGAGGACAGCGGTGGCAGCTGGAGGGGGGAAATCCTTCAGAAACATTTGTTATTAGCAGATGCATTTTGGAGGTCAAGGGTTTCGCATTTTGGAGGTCAAGGGTTTCTTCACAATGAGACAGCCTGAGAGTCACGCATCACTTTTTGTGTGTGAAGAGCTTGTTGGATTGGACTGACTTAAGAGTAAATCCATAATGTACAGAAGGCTTATGCAAGTCATAACTCATTTAAGTCACAATAAATTCAATGGGCTTGCTTTGGTTATCATATTTAGAGTCTAGATTCAAGGCATTGTTTTGGAATCTAGTCACTGTGAAGCATTCTTCTTCTCTGACTCTGAAAGGGCATGCGCCATGCAATGCTATTGGGAAGACAAGCCTCTGTTTACCACTAGAGAAGAGAGAGAATTTAGCCTTTTGCCCCCTCCTATTTGGTTTGTTGGGAAAACAGACACACTTCGGCCCACAGGCAAGGAATTCAGGCATCTTAGTCTATTGTATGTGAAAAGGCAACCTGTATAGCAGCAGTGGAAACCCTCCAGCCTGCCACTAAGCCATGCTGTTTCTTTTGCCCCAGCAGCCCTGGTCCATTCTGATGGTGTAGGAAAGATAGTGATATTCCCTGTGTTTCAAGCTTCCCCAGTCCCTTTTGCAACTCCAAAAAATGGTGGGGGAATGTTTTTGCCTTGGTCCATGCCTAATGCCAGCATGCATGCAGAGGTTCACATATCCTCATGCAAATAAAAAGTTTCCTTCCTTTGCTATATAAAAGGAAAGTCAAAGAATGCAAAATTTGTTGCTGGGTGCTCAGTGCTATCTGTTACCTTGCTTATACACTGACTGTGATTCTCCCCCCCCCCCCCTTTCTCCCCCAGAGCCTACTTGGATCTGGATGTCGCACTGTCTTCCGAAGCTTTCCACAGCTATGTCAGCTCTGCTATGGTGCATGTCAACCGTGCCCTGAAACTCATCATGCGCCTTTTCCTGGTGGAAGATTTGGTGGATTCGCTCAAGGTGAGCATGCAGATGGATTAGTCTTTTGCCCTACCTATGCTACAGAACAAAGTGCTGTACAGGTGGAGACCCCAAGGGAAACATGGCTGCAAGGCATGGTGTCTGGCATGGAGCTTTTGAGTCCTGACAAGGAGAAACCTGATTGGTAGCTAGTTCAGAATCAAAAACAGAAGGCAAATTTTCTGTGGTAGAATTCAGATGTCATGTTCATGCTTATTTGTTGGCATAACAATATAAAAGTGCCCAAAGCAATTACAAGAATCATAGAATCATAGAGTTAGAAGAGACCACGAGGGCCGTCCAGTCCAACCCCCTGCCATGCAGGAACTCTCAATCAAAGAAACTAATGCCAAATGGTAAGAGCTACTGTGGTGGAATATGTTATTGCTTTCTTCAAGCCTCCCTCTCCTTTGCTGGAGTCAGGGGATGGACTTCTGGCTGTGATTGCAAAGTAGCTGCTGGAATAGGGAAAAAACGGTTGCCTAGTGAGACTGGGCAGCATCTTCCCAGAAGGGAGTTGGCTTATAGAACACGCTGCACCTTAAGGCTTGTATTTTGTTATGATGGGGGGGGGGGGAATCCAGTCCAGTTTGTGAAAATCACTATGCCAAGTTCCCCACTTCCTGCCAATCCCAACCAATGGGACACTGCTGCTAGCGTCTATCCAATGATGGTTTGCAGTACAGATGGAGCAAAAGTATATTTGTAGTTACTTCATCCTTCTCTGGGGATTTGCCGCAAAACATTCCTGATTAATAGTATCAAGACGTGTGCTCAGCTTGAATCTGACTCTCACCTGATGTCTTTTCTTATCAGCCCTATTGTGTTTGTTAAAAAGCAGTCCCTTGCACTTTCTCCCAGCTTGGCTGGGAGAAGGTGGTTGGTGGGTCAACCTCTGTTTCTGTGAACATCAAGACATTTTGCATGTGTCTCCAGGAACTGGGCATGGGAAATTGATGCTACATTAAGAAGGGTGGCCCTGAGTGTCAGAATTTTGGGCTGCTTCATCGCATCCAGGGTCTAAGGTAGCCCTTTTGATCTGTGGGTCCTCATTAACAGCATTCTTTCCTGTTTTGCATACAGCTGGCAGTTGTCATGTGGCTGATGACTTACGTTGGGGCCATCTTCAATGGAATCACCCTTCTCATCTTGGGTAAGAGGCAGTAATTGTAGAAAGAAAAGGTTGTTGGCACACAGTATTTGTAACATACTTGCTCTGGACTAGAGTGAAAGCCTATATAGTCCACCATCCTTTCTCATATAATGAACCAGTCAGATGCATCCAGAAAGTGCAGGAGCAGGATGTGAAGGCCCTCTTATTTTCTTTGGTTTGTATATTAATTACATTTTATTCAAGTGATCTTGAGGTAGCATACATCACTCTTTCCTCCCCACATTATCTTAACACCAGCCTTGTGTGGTTGATCAGACAGAGAGTGTGCAACTTGGCCACAGTCACCAAGTGAGTTTCATGACCCACTGCAGTCCTCTGCAAGTCCAGTCCTCTAACTACTACTTTGTATCCACCAACAATGTCCCTTTGGAGTGGCATCATTCCATTTTGTATTCCTGGCCAACAGTTGGTGATAAACTTTCTCCATGAGTTTATCTAATGCTGTTTCAAAGCTACCTGGTCTTGTAAACCATCAACCCATCTTGTGGCGCTGAGTTCCATACGTTCATCTACTTACAGACCTCATAGTCTTCCTGGGTGCTGGGGAAGACATAGTGGGCTCTTTCTAAAGTGCCACCCAGTGGTTGCAGACAGGGTTGCTGACACTGCGACACTTTCAAGGCTGCCTTTAAAACTGTGGCACTCCAACAGGGCTACCCTTGCCGCTTCGTGACCCATGTGTTCAGCCCCATTCAGACTTGTTGACCCATCTTGTTTACCTTGTGCAACTAAAGGTCTTTCTCATCTCGTTGCAGGGGAGTTACTGGTTTTCAGCGTCCCAGTTGTGTATGAGAAGTACAAGGTGGGTGATTTTGAATGTAAGCTTATGAAATGTTTAATTACTAATGTGGAGCGCATGGGGCTTTTGATGGAAGTGCTGGTCCTCCTGAGCTGGAGGGCTTGCTCATAAAGGAGCAACATGGTTACTGTTTCCCTCTGGCTTGGCCTTACGCTGCTCCAGCTTGAGTCATGGGATTTCCTAGGATGTGCCAGAATTGACAATGCCACCTCACAGTGGTTCTTGTTGTTTCAGAAAGTCTCCTGGTTGTAAGGGTGGGGGTGAGAGCTAAAACAAAATACCCCACAAAAGATACGATGGAGACAGAAATCATGTATGCATGACACATATGTGTGACAATCCTGAACACAAATGTCTTTACTGAACATCTTTTTGATTTTCTCTGATCATGTCGTTTTAATTTCCAGACTCAAATTGACCATTATGTTGGCATCGCCCGGGATCAAATCAAGTCCATTGTTACAAAGTAAGTATCCTCATTAGGATACTCCTTAGCCTAATGGAGGGGCTCAACTAAGACATCCTTATTGCATTCTTAGCACACCATGCTTAATAATAATAATAATAATAATAATAATAATAATAATAATAATAATAATAATA
>NC_056530.1:28735326-28757318 GCF_019175285.1 Sceloporus undulatus
GGTTTTATTTATATACCGCCCAATCACTGGGAATCCGAGTGATTTACAACAGAGGGGATAATAGATAGACACAAAAGGAGAAGGGAATGGTGAGGGGGAGGAGAGGATCAGGTCCAGCATTCTTCTCTCCCTCTGAGGCCTGGACCAAGGCAGATGGACCGGAGGGAGGGCTCTTCTTCTTCAGGCTAGCCCTGATGGAGCTGGGCCAGCCTGTTCTCTCCCTCATAGGCCGAAGGATGATAGTTATGGAGGGAGGGCTCTTCTTCTTCAGGCTAGCCCCTGATGACGCTGGGCCAGCCTCCCTCACCGGCCAAAAGATAACTCTGTCATTCCTCTGTTTCCTCCACAGAGTCCAAGCAAAGCTTCCTGGAGTTGTGAAGAAAAAGCCTGAATAATCTTGCCAGGGACCTAGGACCCAGATGTCAACTAAATCAACATGGAAACAAAAAATACCCTTGTGTCATAGTTATAACCATTGTTACTTGTACCTATGAAGGAAAATGCCAAGTCAGCTTGATGTCTGCATTCCAAGCTTACTGATTTGTTTTTGTTTAATTCTACCTCCCTCCCCACCCCAAACCTAAACACTGGGCTCAGGATGCACTGGACTAAATAGGAACTGGTGTCAGGAATTAACTGGTTGGGAGAGTTGGGGGCACCCTTTTGGTCCTCAAAGCAGTCTAGGTGTCCTCTTCTTGAACGAAATACATAGCGAGCCATCAGAAGCTGGACACTTCTTTCTGGTTAGCAGTGTGCTCTCCGTTCAACAGGACTTGTGGGTTTCCAAACCAGCCTCACTGGCTTGGCATAGCTGCAGGGTGAAGGTAGCCACTCTCTCCCAGGGCTTGGAAATAATTTGCTGAAACAAATTGGTTTCCTCTTAATCTATTAAAACATTCCAGAGTAGCATTAAAACACATTATCTACATTGTTAAACCAACAATGACATTAAGCGACTGTTAACACTCCACGTCCTTTTAGTATGTAATTTGAGAGGGGACCATTTGGAGCCGCTTTTAGTCTTTTTAAATGATATTTTCCCCCATTTGAAAATGAACTGTTTTTATTCACCCTTAATGCAAGGAATAGTTCCCCTCGGCGTTTTAAGATGAATTTAATTTGCCTTAACAATTCAGTGTTAATGTGCTATATTGCTAACATTTCCAAGCTCTGCTCTTCCCCCTTTCTTCCTGCGTATCATGTTAAAATGGCAGGATTTTCCGCCGTTCTGGTGTTCTTGTTCCGTCAAGTCAGGCTCCTCATGTCTTTCCTTCAACAACTAAATAGCCTCTGTCGAGACGGCAAGGTTGAGAATGCCTTGAGATGCATTGGGCCAGCATCCCCTAAAATGTTGGTGGAAATTGAGGTTCTCTACCCGATCTTCCTTAATGGCATCAGTTCTGCTCCTCAGTCTGGTTTATCCTTGGCCTCCCTCCCTGGTTGCAAACCCACATAAAGTAGTTCCTCCACTTCTTACCCTTTAATAAGATTGTACTTTTTTTCTTACTTGGAAATGAAAATGTCTGTAACTGCTGTACACATTGCTGTAAAAACAAAAACCCAAGCTGTTGAAGAAACAAAAACCCCACGAGTTCTGCATGCAACTGACTCCCCACTTACTACAATTGAAGTCCTCAGAGGTGACGGTGGTGGTAGGTGCAGAGCGCCCACAGACACACACACAAACACTGGAACCCGGTCTTTGCCCTCCCATAGCCTCGCCCTTTTTTGTTGCCTGCCAGAGAACTGCCATCTCCCAGGAGGACAGCTGCAGTTGCGGGACAACGTTTTTTTGGGGGGGGACCCTTCTGACTTTGTAGTGCATGTTGGATTTGTTTTTAGATGCTTGGGCAGTAAAGGATTGTATCAAGAGTTTTCGAAAAAGCTAACTTTTCTTGTCCTTCAAGAAATTTTATTTTCAACCATGATTCCAGGATGGTTCACCCCTTGCAACTACTAACGCCATCCCAGTCTGGTTGTGCCAAGTAAAATTGTACTGAAGCACCCGTTGCAAAATTTCACAAAAGAGCTGGGAGACGGAGGGTTTGACCGGGAAGAGTCCATTTTTTCTCTTGAGGCCCGGCAAGGGAAGCTTAGTGAGATCGGCAGCTAAATTAGCAGGGACCACTTTCTTTCCCTTTAGGTTGATGGATCTACGGGATGGAAGACATAGTCAAGGAAAAGGTACTGATAGATGAGGTCTTGCACATGCAAAATGGCCATGTGGCACCTTTCAGACTTGCTGTTTCTCCAAACAAAGAAATGGCTGTCTAGCTGTTGTATAGCAGGTCTGTTAGAGATGAGGAAGAGTATACAAGTCATTCCAATAGGGTGGCAATGGTCTGCTTTGGATTTAGATGCTTAGTGTACCTGGGTGTCTTTTAAGGAATGATAGAAGAGGAGAGGAACAGGAATGTCGGTTGTGTTTTTGATTTGATTTTGCACCACCCTCCAGCTTCGGAGAGGCAACATGCCCCATCTTGTCCCGGTTCTTCTCTTTTCACCCTCACCCTTCGAGTACCTTTTCTCTGCACTCGGAAGCCTTTGGCTCGGCTCTTACATCTGTTACGTTAACTGCTGTGTTTGAATACCGTGAAGCGACCTCTTTGTGCCCGGCAGGCTTTTAAAAAGAAAAAGGAGAAATTTGAAATTAAAAGGAGAGAAAATTGCGTAGACGAGAGGGAACAAAAAAGGAAGACTACTAACGGAGCTTGTGCGTTCATGTGCGTTTCTGTGTACTGTGCGTGCGGCATTAAATTATGGTAGTGCCAAGGGAACTGAAGTGTACATGGCTAAGATTTAAAAGGAATACAATAAATGCAATTTGATGTAGTATTGTTAATAAAAGAGCACAAAGTCCAAACTCGAATGCTTTTCTTCTCTGAATTTTTTGCCGCCAGGAAAAAAAAAATGGAGACAAGTGGGAATTAGCACCCGGGACATTTCATAGAATCATAGAGTTGGAAGGGACTCCAAGGGCCTGCCATGCAGGAACTCCCAAACCCAGTCCAACTCCATTCCGCAATGCAGGAACTCACAATCAAAGCATCCCCATTGACAGATGGCCTCTGTTTAAAGACCTCCATGGAAGGAGACTCCACTACACTCCAAAGGAGCGTGTTCCCCTGTCAAACAGCCCTTACTGTCAGGAAGTTCTTCCTAATGTTGAGATGGAATCTCTTTTCCTGGAGCTTGCATCCATTGTTTTGTGTTCTAATCTCTGAAGCAGCAGAAAACAAGTTTGCTCCTTCCTCAATATGACACCCCTTCAAATACCTAAACAGGGCTATCCTATCACCTTCTCTTCTCCAGGTTAAACATCCCCAGCTCCCCAAGTCTTTCCTCATAAGGCATGGTTTCCAAACCCTTCACCATTTTGGTGGCCCTCCTTTGGACACGCTCCAGTTTCTCAACATCCTTTTTGAATTGTGGGGCTCAGAACTGGACACAGCGTTATTCTCCCTCAGGTGGAAGGTGCTGCTGGGGTTTTGGGAATTGGCCAATAGCAAGTAGATTTCTATACTGCTTATCAGTGCACTTCAGCACTCCCTAAGCGGTTTACAATGTGTAAGTCAATTGCCCCCAACAAGCTGGGGACTCATTTTACCAACCTATAGAATGAACCCAGGCTTAGTCAACCCTGAGCCCTGGCTGGAATTGAACTCACAGCCTTGTGGTTTTCAAGTGAGTGGCTGCGGTATAGACACTGAACCACTGCGCCACCAGGGCTCTTGAGGCCAAGAGGCCCAATGCTGTGGGGCTACCAAAGAGCAGCTGGCGGCCAGCCTTGAAGCAACAGTGTTCCCCAGCAACCGAAGAGTGGCCACTGGCTGACGGTCAACATGGCCGCCTCACTTCTGCAATCCTAAGTTTGTGCCTTCTTCTATCCTTCAGCAGTAGCGTTGGCGGGAGTTTGTGGCACAGCCGTGAGGTAAATTTGGCCAAGCCACACCAGTCAGAGGAGGATTGTGTGTGCGCATGCGTATATAATAGATTAGAAAGCTGGGCCAAAGCTAACAAAATGAATTTCAACACAGAGAAATGTAAGGTACTGCACTTAGGGCAGTACTTTAACTCACACGTATATATTTATGTATATGGGGAGGGTCAGGTTTTTTAATATACATCTATATCAGGGGTCAGCAACCTCCGGCCCACGGGCTGGATGCGGCCCGCAGAGGCCTTTCTGCCAGCCCCTGCTGCTGCCGATTGCGGCTTTTCCTGGCTCCCGGGCACTGCCATTTTGAAAAACAAAATGGTGGCAGCCTAAAGGCAAAGTCTTGCGTGACCACAAGAAAGGTCGTGCGAGACTTCGGTGAGGCCCGTTGCTGTCGCTGGGGCCCTCCAAGAGGGTTCTGGCGGCGGCAGTGACCCTCTGGGAGGCCCGTTGCCGGAGCCGGGGCCCTCCAAGAGGGCCCTGGCGACAGCAAAAGTGCCGGCAAAGAAGAGGAGGCCTCCAGCGCTGGTGGGCCCCGACGGCTTTTTTGCCGGCCTCCGACGGGGCACGGGGCCCGCCAGGGGCTGGCAAAGAGGAGGAGGCCTGGCCCCCGGGGGTGGAAGCTCTGCCCTGGCATGTGGCTCCGCCCCCAGAGGGTGGAAGCTCCACCCCCGGCATGCAGCCCTGCCCCCGGGGGGTGGAAGCTCCCCCCCCTGACTTTGCGCCCCCCCCCCTCCCCAGTTGTCTGAGGGACAGCAACCCGGCCCCTGGCTCAAAAAGGTTGCCTACCCCTGATCTATATGGTTAAAAGCAAGAGGATCTAAAGTGGATGAAGCAAAGGGAAACACGGCCCAAATCCCAGCAGGCATAACTCTTTGTGCTCATAGTAAAAGCTGGATGGATGAGAGAGTAGAAGGGGGTCAGTGCTTCCAGGGCAGATTAAACTCTTGCCTTTCACCATATATATATATATAGAGAGAGAGAGAGAGAGAGAGATTAGATACAGTAAATGCAGAAGTGGGAGCCAACCTCTTATGGTGACTCTAAGATGAACCTATGAAGGGGTTTTCTTGGCAAGATTTGTTCAGAGGAGGTTGGCCATTGCCTTTCTCTGAGGCTGAGAGAGTGTGACTTCATCAAGGGCACCCAGTGGGTTTCACGGCCAGGTAGGAATCGAAACCTGGTCTCCAGAGTATTATTCCAATGCTCAGACCACTATGCCACGCTGGCTCTCATCTCAGCACCTGCCAGATCGCTTAGACTACAGTTTCCATCATCCCAAGCCAGGTACATTTCCCTTTCATCCAGGTACAGCGAAGTACAACTCCGATCACTAAACAAGCGCAGCAAATGTTGTGCCATCCAGATGCGTTGGACTGGAACGGATAAGAGTTGTAACCCAGCGTATCTGGAGGGCACCCGACTGGCAAAGGCTGAGCTGAGAGTGTGACTTGCCCCAGGTTAAAATGGGATGCCAAAGCCCATAAAGATTAATAATAACAATACACTGATAATAATAATAACAACACACAGCCTTGAACCTTTGGGTTTGCATTTAAAATAGCATAATTTTTTTTAAAGGATTCATTTGGACATAACCTGTTTTACAAAATGTAGTGCTTAATATATATATATTTATATATATATATGTACATATATAATATAATAATATATATTTTTTAAAAACGACACCTCAAATCGATGCAAAACACACCTTTTCACGAGGAACACAGACAAGGTTGCAACACAGCCACAAGGTCATCACAGGCATTGAGAGTTTCACCTCGGAGATTCACTGTTTGGAATAGGAAAGCTACACAAAAAGTCAAAGCTGGGGATTCTTTAAAACAGGGTCGAAAGAGATCGGATCGAAAAAAGGGACCTTCATGAATCCGGAAGCAAGGAAAGGCAAGCCTAGAGAACTTAATAATTTCCAGTCATGGTGCAATGAATAGTAAGTGCGACTTTCTAGACCATGCTTTCTTCAATGCATTGATAAGGGAAAGTCTTGGTTATAACATGCGTGTTTCTAGTCCTCATTTCTCTCTGCCCTGTTCCCCTCCTTAGGTCAAAAACATGACCGGTTTGTGAGTAACAAGACCAGACAGAGACATTTGGAGGGGTCTAAGGCAAAAAACAAGATAGCTATCCTTCTCCTTTCTACGAAGAGAAGCCAACTGGGGCAGAATTCAAAGATAATAGCCGTGTTAGTCTGTAAAATCAATATGCAGAAATATTGTACCACCTTTAAGGCTAACTAAATGAAACGTTGGCAGCACGAGCTTTCGTAGATGTGAGTCTACTTCCTCAGATGCATTTGAGACTAACTGAAAGAAAGAAGTTGGCAGCATGAGCTTCCGTAGACTTAAGTCTAGTTCCTCGGATGCATGTTTAGCATTATTGCCCTAGCCCCCCACACCAGCGTGAGAGGTTTGTCAAGCCAAAATATGGGCAGTAAGTGTAAAAGTTCATACCAAAAAGACCAACAAAACTCTAGGTCCAGGTTTAGGGAGCCTTTGGAGCTCCAGATGTTAGGGGAAGCCATTCCTACGATCCCATGCTCTGGTTGAGTGGGGTTTATGGGAATAGTAGCTCAAAACATCTGGCGGATCAAATACCGATACCATCGCTAAATGAACCAGAAAGGAGTGGTTCCCAAACTCTGGGGGTTTTGGACTTCGACTCCCAGCAGCCTCAGCCAATGTAGCCAATGCTCAGGGATTCTGGGAGCTGATGTCCGAAACACCTGGAAGAGCAGAGTTTGGAGACCACTGAGACCATTGAACCAATCAATACTATTAGCAGCAACTTAAGCAAAGTCGAAGGCTTTCATGTGCAGCATCCATAGATTGTTGTGGGTTTTTGGGGCTCTGTGGCCATGTTCTAGAAGAGTTTATTCCTGATGTTTCTCCAGCATCTGTGGCTGGCATCTTCAGAGGATGCTGGCATGGAAAAGAGTGGGGTAAATATATCCTGTGTGACCCTGGATAGGAAGAAGTATATATATCCCCCACTCTCTTCCATGCCAGCATCCTCTGAAGATGCCAGCCACAGATGCTGGAGAAACATCATGAATAAACTCTTCTAGAACATGGCCACAGAGCCCCAAAAACCCACCAAAAACCTAGGTTTCCTAAAGTGTGCTACTACTGGTAGGAGACTGAATACTTTTCCTTACAGTGGTAACTGGGGAAGGGAGAGGGAACGGATTGTTTAGGGGGGAATAAGCATGTCATAGAAAAATGATTCAGCCTTGTCTTTCCTAACTTACTTGGGCGTTCTTGTTCTTTTATGCAAAATGAGATTTTCTCCACAGGAGAAGCACTCAGATTAGCAAACTTCGCCCCTGCCCCATGGCTAGGAAGCAGCTCTTCTGATATGAAATAGTCCAGCAAATCCAAAACCCATTGATTAGAATGGATGGGACAAGCCAGCCCTTAAGCTAAGCGGGACCAGATGGGAAATGTTTAACCACATTCCCATCTGAAACTTTTCAAATATAATAACCTAATGCTTGGATCAGCGTAGACGTTATGACAGGTTTGGCGAATGGCCCTAGCCGAGCAACACTAGTTGCTTGGAAATGTGATCGCTTTGGACTAAAACTCCCAGAATCTCCAAACTTGCTGGAAATCCCAAGAACTACAGTCCTAACAAGGTCGATTTTCTAAGCTCTCACCAAGAGCCAGGCACTTAAAAGGCAGGAAAGGGTCAGGAGATGACTCTGTTACTACTTTAGGCGGTTTTCTCTAAAGTGGAGATGGAGGAGCTGTGGGCCTCTAGATGCTGGACAACAACTCCCACCATCCCTGAAGACTGTCCATGCTAAAGGGAGCAGACATCTGGAAGGCCCCAAGATGCCCAGATCATGTCCAAGAAGATAAGCTGCCCCTTTTTCTAAGCAGGTGGCACTAGAAGGCTGCAAGACTCATGTTTCTTCAACTGCAGGTCATGCCCAAGAAGATAAGTTGCCCTCTTTCTCCAAGCAGGTGGCACTAGAAGGTTACTTAGACTGCAAGACCTGGTTTCTTCAACTGCAGGTCATCATTCCCTGCAATAGGGCTGTGAGGACCATCTGGAAGGCCTCCACTGCTGGAAGCCAAGCCAACTATCTGCAAGAAGCAACGGGAGAAGAGTTCCTACAAACCCACCTTTCAAACCAAGGACTAGGAAACTCCTAAAAGAGACTCACTCCTGGAGAGAAGCAGGGGATGCGAAGGAAAAGAGGAGCAGGAGGCAGCATTCCTATTAAAGCATGAATGAGCAGTTGTGGCCTTCCATCAGCACTAGCCAGCTGTGAGGGATTCTGGCAGCTACAGTCCAACAGTTGGGGCACATGCTGCCCAACCCTGTTCCAACATTAACCCCAATCCACAGATTCTCAAAAAGTGTCAGAGAAGCGGGCACTGAGACTTATACAACTGTGCCACCAAAGGGCTATCCAAAGCTGGCCTCTTCTAGGAAGAGTAGAAATTTGGAAGGACACATCATTCACCCATTCACAGTCTGTTTGGTGTCTTAGACCAAGTCACTACCTTTGGCTCAGCCTTCCACATCATGATGCCCTCCAGATTTGTTGGCCTACAGCTCCCATCATCCCCATACGGGGATGGGGAAGATGGGATAGTTGTTTGCCCAGTTTAGTTTCACAGTGGGATCACTGGGGATGATGGGGATTTTATTTAAAATGCACAGCCATCTCATTGCAAAGCACAGACTCTACCACTAAGCTACAATCCCTTTTCCTTCTAAAATTAATCGTTTTAAAGAACGGTAGGCTAACTGCTGCTGTGTAAATGCAGACCTGTAGCAAGCGAGGAGTAAATGCACTACACGGCTCACTAAAACAGCCAAGGGGTAGGAATAAAACATCAAGCTTATGGGGAGGTTTTCCTTGCAGTAAAAAGGGGACGATGTTCCCGTTCTGAACAAACCTCAAGGTTTCAGGTCCCCAGGGGCAGGGAAACCTATGGTGCTCCAGGTGTTTTAGATTACAAGAACCATAATCTTTTACTATTCCCCATCCTGGTTGGGACCTCTGGGCATTGATATTCAAGATGCCTGGAAGGCCAAAGGTTTCCCAACCCTGCCTTGCAGGACTGAGCACCTTTCTCCTTTCTTGAAAAACAGGCACTGCAACCCTTTTGCCCTTCTTACTTCCAGCATACCATAAAGCCACCAAAGCCTTTCCACACCTGGCTTGGAGGCAGGTCTCCAGAACACAAAGTTCCAGGTTCACAAAGGAGGGGAGGAATCCACTAAAACAACATGCAAATTAAAAATGGAGGGGGGGGGTCTATTACTATGCAAAACAAACTAACAATTTCCCTGGCGTCGGCATCAACTCTTCCAGTTGCGGAACGATTAAAACGGAGAATCCCATGAGTTCCTGCTTGTCCATATCAGGGGGAGGCAGAAAAGAACAGTTTGTGTATTTTTTTTCCTTGTTGGTATTCCTGCCGCCACAGGGCAGTCTGGGTGAGTGGTTACACTGTACATATGGACAAATTGTACCCAAACGGCATCTTCCCCATTTCTTGGACGTTTGGCTTGACGTCACGGGGCTCAGAGTCAAGGCTGGTGCTGGTGGCCGTGGTGGCGGTGGTAACAGGACTCAGTCTCGGTCTCGGTCCCCGGGTTTTCCGCAGCATGTCTTTCTCGCCGTAAGCCTCGAGGATGGTCCGTTTCTCCAGCTCGGTGTAGTCCAGAGAGAACCGATGCACCTGCAGGATGTGCCGTTTGATGGTGCTGACTTTCAGGGTTGCCAAGGTGCCCCCGCAAACCATACAAATCAGTCCGTGACGCTGCTCGTCGTAGTCCATCAGGTACTCCTCTCGCCAACGCGGCTGGTAGTTCCGACGCTGCCACCGCCGGGATGGGGTCCCCATTGCCAGAGATGTAGCCTCTGGGGACTGCTGGAAAGGAACCAGTCTTCTTCCTGATGGCGCATCTTCTTCTTTTTCAGCTCCTGGGGATGTTGCCACATCTTCCTTGGCCACCAAGGATGGCTTGAGGTCATGCTCTGGGTGACCAGGTGTCATCACTGCAAAGGAAGACAAGGCACAGCAAAATGTAGGCCAGTCAAGAAAAACGTACGACATTCCAAAATGAAAGCTAATCTCCAAGACTCCCTGTCCTCCAGTGCAGGGTTCAAATCACCATTGGAAACCCATTGGGTGACCTGTGGCAGATCACACTCTCAGCCTCAGAAGGAGGCAGAAACAACCCCCCTTCTGAACAAATCATGCCAAGAAAACCCCATGATAGGATCACATTAGGGTTGCAATAAATTGGAAACAACTTGAAAGCACACAAGAAGAAGTAGCACTGAGAACAGACTCATTGAATCACTGGGATTTACATAAGTGTTGATTTACTCTTTAAGCCATTGATTCGGTGGGTCTACGCTACTCTAACTGGGACTAGCAACTGCATTCACACTGGAAGTATTTATGCTTCTCTTACTATGGAACATATGCAACTGGGACCTGAGAGCCCTTTTGCTTGTTCCCATCCTTGACTAATTGGAGACCTGCTGCAAGCACTCATGGCATTTCTATCTTGCCAAATGGATTAATACAAGCAATCCCCCTCCTTTTTAAAGCTAGAAGGACTTGTCTTCTTACGATTTCCCCCATCCCCCCAAAACATGCCAATTTCTAACTGTGATCTGTAAATCTTAATTCAATTCTTGTCTGAGTGGGATCTTGGTATCTGCTGGGGTTTGGCTCCACCAGCAATACATTGCTGTGAGCTTTTTGTCTATTGTGATGTGGAAATATTTTGAGGTGACTTGGTCGTCAATGGGCAACTGAGGGCCATTAGCTTTACTCAAGACCTGCTCCCCAAAGAAATGAAAAGGTCTAGGCATGGTTGCCTTTTTAGGGCTGTGGCTATGGGAATTGTCACCATGAGTCCCTGTGTTTCCAAATGCACCACTAGATCACTGTTCTGCCCTCTCACCTTTGTCTGCCTCAGTGTCCGATTTGGGCAGGAAGTCCTCCATGTGTCCCATGCGGGCAACTTTAAGATTCCACTCCTGGACAATCATGGCCTTCATTTGGTGGCTCAAAAGCGTGGAGTCGGGGTGCTTCTGCTGGATGTGCCGTTTGATGGTGCTCATTTTGAGTGTGGCGAGCGCACTCCCGCATACCATGCACACCAGTCCGTGGCGCAAACCGTTGTAGTCCATTAGGTACTCCACCCGCCAGTGCTCCTGGAAGTAGCGACGGTGGTCCCGGCCGCGGGCCTGAGTAAGAGGACTGCTGCCTTCTGAGTCCCAAAGGCCAGCTTCTTCGGACCCGTCCTCACCAGCAGGGCGGTCGGAAGATGGAGACGGAGCCACTTCTTTCACTCGCAGGTCCTGAGGGGAGCTCTGCAAGCCAACTTCTGGGGTCCGGTGAAGCAGGCAGCGGAGGTGGTGGAAAGGGTGGATTTAATTTCCAGGTACTTCAATTGATTTTTATTTTACCCACTTTATTCTATGTTTGCCTTCCCCAATCTGGTGCCCCTCTGGAAGCTTTGGATTGCAGCTCCCATCTTCCCCTAAGCAAGAGAGCCATGTCAGGTTAACTTAAGTACAATTTATTACAATTGGTCTACTCTAAGTATGCCTAGGGCTGCATCCACCCTGCAGAAATAATCCATATTAACCATCATGGCTTGGTGTTATGGAATTCTGGGAATTGTAGTGAGGTCTGGTGGCACAACCAACTACAAATCCCAGGACTTCATAGCATTGAGCCACGGTAGTTAAAATGGGGGCAAACTGGATTCTTTCTTCAGTGCGGAGGCAGCCTAAGTCTTAGGTCTTATCATGGATTCATGTGCAAATCATTCTATCTTGCTGTACTATTAAATTTATTAACAGGACACTTTGACGTACTGCTGAAACTGTGCCAATTAAAAATTTTGTGCCTCTGCCCAAATGAACAGTTAATAAACTGAGATGAGGTTTTTTTCTTTTATCTTTCTTCGTTTTAAAAAAAATATTACTATATTTCCCCATACTAAATACTATTCAGACACTACTGAATTTGGGAATAAGGAATGGCTTACTTAAGAAGTTAGTGCAATCTGTTCTCCATATTCAAGGATTTTTTTATTCACTGATTCAAGCATCCATGGCTTGAAAATCTTCAAAAAAAGTATACATTCCAAATAGCAAACCTTGATTTTCCATTTTATATAAAGGACACCATTTTGCTATGCCATTGTATTTAATGGGATTTTGTTATCCATGGGGGCTCCTGGAACCAAACCCCAGCCGGTAACAAGGACCCACAGTATATAAACATGATGGCTATGGCGTCTTGGGTCTGCTTTCTCCAATCCAATGCTTTCCAGATGTACTAGACTTACAATTCTCTTCATTCCCCAATAAGTTGCACACCACCGTTGCAACACACTGGGATGGGGAAGGCACTGGGATGGGGAAGGCAATTTTAGGCATCTGTATTTGGATGCAGATCCAAATATTTGTTATTTGTGAAAACTCATTCGATTAATGAACAGAGAGGTTTTAATTTGGCAACAGCCCTTGCAAACCTCTGTCCCAAACTTTGAAGCTGGTCCTCTTGAATTCCAAAATGGATTTAACCCAATCCGTGTCACAAGTGCGGGTGTCATGTTCAAGATCCCAAGGGTGCCAGTTTGCCCCCCCAACCTCCTGCCCATCCTCCCGCCCCTCTTTGTTCCGCTTCCCTTCTCACCCACGGAAGTCTCCTCCTCATCTTCATCCTCATCCTCGTCGTCATCATCCTCCGCCTCTTCTGCTTCATCTTCCCCTGCATTCCTGTCTTTGACAGCCATTGTGGACGCGCGGGAATTCCACGCCTCCAAGATGGCGGCCTTTTCAGCGGGGCTGAAGCCCAGCGAACTGGGGTGGGCATCCATCACATGGCGCTTGATGTCATCCAAGTTGAGGCTGGGTAAGGAAGAGCCGCACATCATGCAAAAGAGCCTGTTCCCTTGAGGGTCATAGTCCATCAGGAACTCAGACTGGAACCAGCTCTGGAGAGACTCTTTCAGATAACGCTCCAAATTCCGGGCTTCTCCATCCGAGGAGACTTTCAAAGCCAGGCCAGATGGCCTTCGCCCCCCACGAGAGGAAAGAGGTGCTGGGCCACGTCGCCTCCTGCGGCCTCCACCAAAGGACAGGTCTCCCCCTGTATAGAAAGTGAGACAGGAAGAAAAGGATGAGTCTTCTCTTTAAGCAGAATGTGATTTCATCATGGAAAGACCCCAGTTGCAGAAATTATGGGCAGCAAGAGCTATTAAACGGTGGAAGAGGCTGCCTCCAACGGTGGTGGTCTCTCCTTCTTTGGAGATCTTTAAACAGAGGTTGAGTGCTTTAACTGTGCATTTTGGAAACCATCAAGCCTAAAAGATCAAGGGAAGTAATAGTGCCACTCTATTCTGTTTTGGTCAGGCCTCACCTGGAATACTGTATCATTCACCCAACATTAGTATCGTGTTAACAATCCATTACTAATTAACTGGTTATTTAGAATAAAATCACGTTTCAAAATAGAAAAATAATGGCCAAAAATGCCCAGTTCCCCAGTGATATTTTGAATGTTATGCATTGGGCAAAAAGCACAAATGCAGACCTCATTCTCAGTACAGTTCAAAGATATAGCCGTGTTAGTCTGCAAAATCAGTTTGTCAAGAGATCTTGTTGCACCTTTGAAACTAACTGAAAGAAAGATTGGCAGCATGAGTGTTCGTTGACTTCTACGAAAGCTCATGCTGCCAACTTCTTTCTTTTAGTTAGTCTCAAAGCTGTGACAAGATCTCTTGAGATACTCTCAGTGCCATGCTTCTTTCAAAATATCAATAATTGTCCTCCTTACTTTAAAAAAGAGGATAAGCAACACTATTTTGAATGGGTTCCTTCCAACCTCTGAACCCAAAAGCTGGAGGCCACTCCCTCCTTTGGTTTGAGGTCATCCTACCATGGCTCCCCTGCTGAGCATCGGATGCTTCGGATGAATCCTGGGCACCTTCCGCCTCTGTCTCGAGCCCCAAATGGGCATCCCAGCTGTTCATGATGACCTCCTTCTCGTGTGCGCTCCATGCCAGGGAGTACGGGTGCTTTTGCCGGATGTGCCTTTTGATGGTGCTGAGCTTGAGGGTGGCCAGCGAGCTCCCACACACCATGCAGATCATGCCGTGCCGAGCTGCGTTGAAGTCCATCAGATACTCGGCCCTCCAGTGCTCATGGTAGTAGCGCCGGTGGTCCCGACCGGGGATACGGCTCTTGCCGGGCCTCGAAGCCCGTTCTTCACAGTGGTCCGAGTATTTCCGCCCGCTGGCAAGGAGCGCAGAGGGATCCTTGGCATTCCCACGCAAGAGGCCATTCCCAGCTGGCCACAGAGGATGTCCAGAACTCAGTTCATCGTGGTTCTGAGGATCCGATTGCGGTTCTGGGAAGGACAACTCTTCTGCTGAGACACAAACACTCCACTATCATAACAAATAACAACAGGGGAGACTGCTGTAGTTTTTCCAGTTGGCCATCCCAGTCAGCTAGCCAGTCAATCCACCATGTGTGTGTCTGTGTGCTGTGTTTCCAGCTTATGGCATTTCAAGTCGTTTCTGACTTATGGCGACCCTAAGGCAAACCTATTGTGGGTTTTTCTTGGCAAGATTAGTTTGGAGGAGGTTTGCCATTGCCTTCCCTTGAGGCTGAGAGAGTGCGACTTGCCTAAGCTCACCCAATGGGTTTTATGGCCAAGCCAGGAACCAAAACCTTATCTCCAGAGTCATAGTCCATCATTCAAACCACGACAGCTCCATATTAGCTCTCTTCAATCCACCATGACTTCCTGTATGTTACTCTATCCAAACTTTCCTTTCATCCAGTTATTCAGCTTTTATCTAGATGGAATATCTATAATGAATATGAAAATGAATGTGACAGCCAGCGCCGCATATTGGTTCGAGGGCTCGGCCATGAAAACCCGCTGGCCGACCTTGGACAAGTCACACTCTCTCGGCTTCAGGGGGAAGGCAAGGGCAAACCTCCTCCTCCGAAGAAATCTGGCGAAGGAAACCCAAGTAAACATCTTAGGGTTGCCATATGTCAGGAACCACTTGAAGGCTCACAACAATGATGGAATACATAAAATGAAAGATTTAAGTTTTGAGATGCAATGTGGGTATTATAGATGTTGGTGACCTTAGACCATTGGATGTTTTCAATAAAAGTACTGAGAAAAGGAAGGAAGGAAGGAAGAAAGGAGACCCTCAAGGAACATTATAAAGAGAAAGAAAGAAAGAAAGGCCCTCAAAGAAGACACAAGGGGCAAGCCTTCCTTTAGTTTTATTTTCTGGCAGGGGAGTGGGAAGGAAGACAGAGAGAGCAAGAGAGGCCTCTGGCTGGGCAGCCCTAGATCCAGAGGGGTCTGGTCCCATTTGGGGGGCTCTCTGGAGGTCATCTAGCAGCTCCTGCCCCTTTCCTCCCAACCCTCCAAAGAGGAAAGCCTGGGCGCAAAGGCAAGAGAGAGACAGAGAGGTGCGTAAAGGCAAGGCGCAGAGGCAGCATCCAAGGGACCAGGATGCCCTACCTATCCATCATCCATCTATCTAATATGTGCCTCCTGCTCCCTCTTTTTCCTCTGGGCACAGGAAGATGGTGGAGCAAAGAGAGAGAAAGAGGAGGGAGGGATCTTAAAGGAACCACCAGCCTCACCATCCCTTCCCCAGATGTGCCAACTTGGCTCCCGTCCCTCCAAAGCCAGCCTTCCCTTTCCTTTAAGTGTGTGCCCCCCAAAAACATGCCAGCAGGGGGCAAAGGGGTACCCCCATATATATATATATATATTCCCCCCCCCTTCTCCCTTTTGTTCTCACCTGGCTCTGGGGGCTCCCTCTTGATGGAGGAGAGGCTGGGAAGGGTCTCCATGACCAGCCTTTGCCTCTCTGCTAGGCATCCATCCCTCTCCTTCTTCTTCTCCTGGAGGATCCCTGGAGGATCTGCTGGGTCCCTGGATCTTCTGGGTGGCTCTGATCTGCTGGAAACAATTGCATGCAATTTGGGTCCCCCCCCCCCCAAAAAAAAATATATATATATATATAGCAATCTTGCTTTCTTCCTTCCTTGCTTGCTTTTCCTCCCTTTTATTTTTGCAAAAGGATTTTTACGCACAGAAGGGCTTTCCTTTGCAAAGGGTGGGGATGCCTTTCTCTCTCTCTCTCTCTCTCTCTCTCTCTCTCTATGTATATTTTGTGCCTTATTTTTTTTTCCACCCCCCGGGGCCCCTGGGGCTCCTTTAAGGGCTCCTGGGTAAATTTAAAGGGGACGCACACTATTTCTCCAGCTGGAGGAAGGAGGGGGGGAGGCTAGGCATGGTTCCCCTCCAAAATGAAAAAACAAAGAGCCACCCCGTCCCCCCCCCCCAAACAAGCCTTTCATTTTCCAAGCCTTTCCTTTCCTCCAATTGCATGCTTGCTTTGGAAGAGATTTTATTATTATTATTATTATTATTATTATTATTATTATTATCTTTCTTATATGTTGGCACATTTGGGCCATGTTCCAAGTCTGGGATTCTGGGCTCATAATGGTGTGTGTGTGGATTTGAGATGCTTTTTGCTTGTTGTGATGGTTGTGTCTCCTTTCTGACTTTTATGGCCACCCTGAGACTGGGTTTCCTGGCCAGGTTTCTCCAGAAAGGGGTTTGCAATGGCTGTTCTTTATATAGTCTTTATTCATTTCTTCATTTGAAATTGCAAACCAACAAACAGAAAAACAGAGCTGTGGCTTAAATTAAGCATAGTATACATAGTAGTGTGTTATGCATCCCTTTCCTTACTCCCCTAAAAAAGTTGATTTAGTTAATTCATGTTATATATTCCTTTTGTCTTATCTTTACATATAAATTATTTTTCATTTCTTTGGTTTTGCCTTTCTTTTTTATGTCATTATTACATTTGTTTCTCTGTCTTATTATGTGGCTTTGTGTATGTATAACTACCTAGAGGTTGATTTGTTGTTAAACCATGGCTGTCCTTTGAGACTGAGAGAGCGAGCCTTGCTCAGTATGGGTCTCTGTGACTTTGTCGTTGTTGTTGTGTGCCTCCGAGTCCTTTCCGACATTTATGGCCACCCTGACACAAGGTTTTCTTGGCAGGCTTCTTCAGACAGGGTTTGCCATGGGCTTCTTCTGAGGCTGAGAGAGTGTGGCTTGCACAAAGGGCACCCAGTCGGTTTCTATTATCGCTTTTGTTGCTGCAGCTGCTATGTGCCTTCATGCTGTTTCTCATTTATGGTGACCCTAAAGTGAACTGAGGCTCACTGGGGTTTTCTTGGCAGGTTTCTTCAGAAGGGGTTTGCCATGGCCTTCCTCTGAGTCTGAGAGAGTGTGGCTTGCTCAAAGTCACCCAGCGGGTTTCTGTGGCATTCACTGTGGTTGTTGTTGTGTACCTTCAAGTCCTTTCCGACGCATGGTGACCCTAGGTACAAAGGGCTGATCTGTAGGATTGCCGCCTGGGCCAGCAGATCCTGACCTAGATTTGGTGCAGAAATGCAAAAGTAAAGTTTAATGCAAAGAGATCAGCACAAGCCACGGTCTATATCTGCCAACTAAGCTTCTGTAGATGCACAGGAGCACCAGATGGTATACAAAATGGTAACCTTAAAGTGATCTGGAAAGTATGTGACAGTCGGTAAAATTGTGTAGCAATTGCGCCGATAATCCAGGTAGAATCTGGGTCGAATCTTTGTTGTTCACATGCATCTTGAATGCATCTGATTACGTTTTTGGTAGGACTGCCAAAGAATCTCCCAACTTAACCTGGGTAATCGATGTCCTATTTTTTCCCTGAGGTTTTCTAAAAGATTCAGATTATCGGCCTTGTGAGTAAGCAACGCGAATAGACCCAGGGATAAACCGGGATAAAACCCTGCATGGCTTGAACAAAGATGTTCGCATCACCGACTCCATCTTTATTCAAACGCTTGGGAGCAACCGCACTCGCAGAGATGCGCAGAGACGCCGTTCTGTGGCGTGAACAACAAGCCCCAGAATGCGTGGCTGAGATTATTTGTGTCGTCGCACATTTTGAAAACGAAGTGAGAATAACCCCCAAGTTTTCCTAAAAGATTTGCACTTTTGAATGGTGTGAATAACTAGTGTGGATAGACCAGGGATAAAACTCTGCATGGTTCGAACGTGCTTCGAATACATCGGCGTCATCAACTCCATCTTTATTTGAATACGTGTGAGCGACAGACCTGGCAAAGTGTGAATCACAAACCTGGAATACATAAGTGAGGTTATTCTCGTTAAAGCGACGCCTGTTAAGCAACCTGGATCTGGAGTTGAGCATCTGAGGGAAGCATAGCATGACAGCCTTAGGAAAATACTCAGTCACCATATATATATACCTATATATACCATGTCAAGCCATCTTGCTCAACGTTGTCCGCACTGATTTGCAGCAGCATTCTTGGATTTTATCCAGGGGTCTTTCCTCATGTCTGGAGACGCCAGGGACTGGACCTGGACCGTTTGCATGTGTGGCATGTTGCCCCTGCTTTGCTTTTCTCAAACCTCATGCCACTTTGCATTTAGGAGCTGCCAGTTTGGTGGTCTGAAATTGTTGTGTCAGAAAAGGTGACAAATCTATTATTAATTAATTTGCATAGTTTTTTGTGGGTTTTTTGAACCATGTGGCCATGTTCTAGAAGAGTTTCTTCCTGACATTTCGCCAGCATCTGTGGCTTTGGCATCTTCAGGGAATGCTGGCATAGAAGAGAGTCGGGTATATCTATATATCTAGATATCTAGATATACACACTTCTCCCTACCCAGGGTCACACAGGATATATATACTCAACTCACTTCCATGCCAGCATTCTCTGAAGATGCCAAAGCCACATCTTTGTGGCAAAACGTCAGGAATAAACTCTTCTAGAATATGGCCACAGAGCCTGAAAAACCCACAAAAATCTATGGATGCCGGCCATAAAAGCCTTTGACTTCACAATTCATTTCCTTGTTTATATATAACTTTATCCATCCGCAGGCCCCCTTAAAGAGTATAAGACTACAGAAGACTTGTCCAAGGATCTTCCCAACCAAAATGTCAACAGAAGAGAAGGCAAAGAAAATGAAGGAAAAGAGGGGGCAAAAACAGCCGCTCTGACTCCTTTCCGGATCCTTTTGCTTAAGTTTTGCTCCGCCTTAATCAATGAAACCCTTAAACGTCCAAAGGCCAGCGGACAATATTTGCGTCGAAATGTTTAGTTAAAAGAAATCGTAAGGAAACAGAGAACAAGGGAGGTCTTGCAGCATTTCTTTGAGACTAAGGAGTTTATCAGACAAGGGGAATTGGAAGTATAATCCGATGGCAATCCGAACGCAATCATGGGGTTTAATGTTATTGAGTGATAAACTACCACACGCAATTTCGGACAATGGGAAGCTATTTTCAGGCAATGGGGAGCCAGTTTGAACGCAATGCGCATTCACGTAATTGCGCTAAACTAGTGACTTTAAGTGAAATTTCTCCTGTTTGATAATGAGTCTTCCTAGACTTTAGTCTACTTCCTCAGATGCATTTGGCCCATGAAAGGTTTGCCTTTTAGGGGGTTCATTGGTTGGGAAAGACCTGAAGGCACACTCTCTCAGCCTCGGGAAGGCCATGGCCACATAACTAATGATGATGATGATGATGATGATGATATTTATTTGTATCCTGCCTCTCCTTGTATTGGATCGAGGCGGGTAACAACAAACATAAGGACAATAAAAATACAACACAACAATCCGCAAGTATAAACATAGCAAAACATCTCAAACATAACAATAAACACAACCAAACTGTGTAAGAACTCCATATATAAAAGGTTAAATAGAAAAGGATTTTAAAACGAATAAGTAAAAATATAAATACAATAGATAACAATACATTAAATAAGTGTTGTGGGGGTAAATTTATCCATCGTGTTTCTTCGTCGCGTCCTACAATTTATCCCAAGCAAAGGGGTAATAATAGATGTGTTTTTTCTCTTTTGTAAGCTTTAAACAAAGTCGATGGGTTTCAGGAGGCCGCTTTTATACGTTTGTTGTTGTAGTTTCTATGTGTGTAAGTTTATGTTTCTTGTTTAGTGTATTTTTGTGGTTTTTGTCCTTTAATGTGCGAGTTGTAATGTATGGCTTTTATTATAAGAAAGTCAATTAAAAGTATGTTTACGAAAGGAAAGAAAGAGTCAATTCTCAGCCTGGTCAGCAACTATATGGGGCATCTTTTTGTCTTGTCCTTTGCTTCAAGAAGCAAAAAGTCTTGGTTTAGCCCTGGGTCAGAAGTGAAATCGATGCAAGTTTAGTGTTTTTAGCTTGCCAGGGACTAGTAGCCCTCATTCTGAGTAGCACTGACTGCACTGAATGCAAAGCAAGATATAAATGTAATATTAAAATGATAAAATATAACATAATCCTCTTGGAGGACTATACTGTAGGGCCCTTTTTTCTTGAAGAGGGTGCAATCCCCACTTTCCACCACTAGTTGGCAACCTTTGGGCGTCTCCCTTCACTCTCTCGCTAATCCTTTCCCCGGCGCTTATTGGCCTCATCCATGAGAGGAGGCGGGGAAAGAGAGGGCGTCCGAGGCTCTGATTGGCTGGCTGAAGAGAAACCCGAGAATGACGGAGAAGGAAGAGAAAACATTCTTCTGAGATAAATGGTCGACTTGAGCCTCTGCTACCATAGAGGAGGGGGCTAGAGCGTCGCTAGTGAATTAATGGCGCCCGTTGAGCCTCATTGGGAGCTCGGCCGTTGAGTCTCTGAGGCACCATAGAGGAAAAGGCTAGAGCGTCTCTAGACAATGGTGCCCATTAGGCCTCTAAGGCAACATAGAGGAAGGGGCGAGACTGGCGTCGCTAGTAAATGAATGGCGCCCGTGAGGCCTCCGAGGCACCATAGAGGAAAGGGCTAGAGCGTCGCTAGTCAATTAATGGCGCCCGGCGTTAGGCCTCTGAGGCACCATGAGGAAGAGCTAGAGCGTCGCTAGTCAATGGCGCCCATTAGGCCTCTGAGGTACCATAGAGAAAGGGGCTAAAGCGTCGCTAGTCAATTGATGGCGCCCGTTGGGCCTCTGAGGCACCATGGAGGAAGGGGCTAGAGCGTCGCTAGTCAATGAATGGCGCCCGTTGGGCCGCTGAGGCACCATAGAGGAAGGGGCTAGAGCGTCGCCAGTCAATTAATGGCGCCCATTAGGCCTCTGAGGTACCATAGAGGAAGGGGCTAGAGCGTCGTTCAGCCACTCCAATGGCGGCTTTCTCGCCGGAAGTGGTGGCGATTCCGTCGAAGACTAGAGGGGAAGCTCCGGACAATGGGACCATAGAGAGGGCGAGGGGAGGAGAGGCCTCCCTGCGGAGGGCCGCTCTGCCTCCCTGGGAGGAGGGGAGGTCTATGGTGGGCGGAGTGGGCTCCTCCGTCCGGCGGCTGAGGCGAGCAAGAGGCCTCCTGAGGTAGGAAATGGCGGCCTTCGGGGGCTGGCTTTGCGCCCCGCAGCCTCGCCCCAAGGACCGGGAGGCAGAGGGGCCCTTGGGGAGGCCTGGGGGTCCCTGAAGCCGGGCTCCGGCCCCATCCTCGGAGGGGGAGCCTCCCAAGTAGCCCGCCCTTAGGCTGGGGAGGGAGCAGCCAGCCTGGCGTCGGGCTTCGAGCCTCGGTGGCTGGGTTCGAATCCTGACTCGGCCAGGGAAGAAGGGTCACCTTGGGCGAGCCGCGCTCTCTCAGCCTCAGGGGAAGCAAGGGAGGGAGGGAGGGAGGCCATGGCCAAAAACAAAAGCCCTTCTTGGTCCCATGAAAGGGTCCTTTGGTTGGGAAGGAGCTGGAGGCACACTCTCTCAGCCTCAGGGGAAGGCAGTGGCAGGAAAAGGCCATGAAAGGGGTGCCATTTGGGGGTTCATAGGTTGGGAAGGAGCTGGAGGCACACTCTCTCAGCCTCAGGGGAAGGCAGTGGCAGGAAAAGGCCATGAAAGGGGTGCCATTTGGGGGTTCATAGGTTGGGAAGGAGCTGGAGGCACACTCTCTCAGCCTCAGGG
>NC_056530.1:28757328-28960874 GCF_019175285.1 Sceloporus undulatus
AAGGCTGTGGCCCAAAGAAACCCTTCTGAGGAATGTGAAGTCGGAGGATTTCATGGCCAGCATCCGTAGTCTTATGTGGGTTTTTTGGGGCTCTGTGGCCATGTTCTAGAAGAGTTTCTTCCTGACGTTTCGCCAGCATCTGTGGATGGCAGCTTCAGAGAAGGCTGGCATGGAAGAGAGTAGGGTGTGTGTGTATATATATATATGTGTATATATATATAGAGAGAGAGAGAGAGAGAGAGAGAGAGAGAGAGAGAACATGGCCACAGAGCCCAAAACCCCCACAAAACCCCATATGAAGACGCCTGTGCCAAGAAAACATCCATGATAGGTTTGCCTTTTAGGTTGTTCATTGCTTGGAAAGGGCTTGGTGGCACTCTCTCAGCCTCAGGGGAAGGCCAGGGCAAACTCCCTTGTGAAGAGACTTGCGCCAAGCAAACATTTGTGTGAGGTTCACCATAGAGTTGGAAAGGGCTTGAAGGCAGCCACTTGGGCAAGTTGTGCTCTCTCAACCTCAGGGGAAGGCCAGGACAAAGCTCCCTGTTCCCCCTTTGAAGAAGGTTGTGCCAAAAAAAGCTTTGCCTTAAGGTAGTTAGAAGTCAGAAACGGTTTGAAGGAGAGTTCCTGCATGGCAGGATGGGGTTGGACTGGATGGCCCTTGGGGTCTCTTCCCACTCTAGGATTCTTTAACAATACAAAGCAATACAAGCAGCTTCAGGTGAGTCACACTCTCTCAGCCTCAGAGGACGGCCATGGCAAACCCCCCTCTGAAGAAACTTGTGCCAAGAAAAACGCCCAAGGTCTTAAAGTGGCCATAGAGTGGGAAGGACATGAAGGCGCACAACAGCCCAGCAGTATAAGCGAAAGCTTTCCATTGTGCTCTTTTCCCAGTGTCCGCAGCCCTCCCTCTCTCATGCACTTGGGACCCTTGTCGCAGCCTGGAAAGATTTTCACTGTGCCACTAGTTAGCTTCCAGGGAAAGAGCCAAAGCCATGTGCCTTGAAACAATTCAAGGACATGTTAGTCTGTGGTTGTAGAGAGAGCTTTTGTAGCACCTTTCAAGCCTAACTGAAAGAAAGAAGTTGGCAGCATGAGCTTTCTTAGGCTTAAGTCTGCTTCCTCGGATGTATTTGGGGAAGTAGACTTTAATCTATGAAAGGTCATGCTGCCAACTTCTTCCTTTGAGTTCGTCTCGAAGCTGCTACAAGATCTCACTGCAAACAAAGTGTGTTTCTAGTCCTCACAAAGATTGGTGTTAAAGCTTGATCATGGATGCGTCTTCGTTTGTATAAAAGCCTCCTGAGCAAAAAAGCAAAGAGTTAGAAAAAACCCCAAGTGAAAACACTTTCTTGTGGCTTTATTTGAATTCAGGCTCAGTCAAAAGAGAGGATGTGCTAGCCTTAACCTTCCCTAGTTTTTCTCCTTCCCTCTCCTCCTTTGGTATTCTTTCTTTTCTGGTTATCTACAAGCCGCAGCTCTGTTTGCTGAACTATGGCATTATCATGTCCAGCCAACATGGACAAGTTGGGGTTGGGCTGTTACTAAATGGCAAGGCGTTACTTCAAACTGCAGCCCTCCTTTGAAGGTCCACGTGTCCCTCTGGGTTGAAAGAAAAGTCCACATCCATTTCCAGGCTTAATTTGATATCAAATGGATGATTAAAAATGCAGATTGATCAAGTAAGCAGGGTTTGTGCGTCTCTTTAGAGCCTGGTGTGCTTGTGGTGAAGCAGACAAAGGGAGCTTCCGGGTTAGTAGTCCCTTTTCTCTCTTGAGCAATTTCCTTCTGGAAGCTTCAGGGCTCTTCTTTGTCTGCTGGAATGTCTTCCTGCTGCAATGCCTCCTCCAGCTCCTACTCCCCCTTTCATCCTGTTCCCAGTTTCAGTGGGCAGCCTCTGTTGGGAAAAGATTGCTAGGCAGCAGGTGATAGGAAAGGTCCTTCACCACTGGCAATAGAGAAAGGGCCTTCACTATTGGCGCTGTATTTGGATTTATTTGATTTATATCTGGTGGCCTTCCAAAAACGGGTTGAATGGAGCAGGCAAAAAGATTTTTAAAAAGCAGATGCAAATCAAAATGCAAAAATTACAATATTAAACACATATAACCAAATTCTAAAACAAATAAAAAAGGGTTTTAAAGTGTGGCTATTAAAAAAGTGCATCTGCCCACCTTTTTAAAGTTGGTTCCTGTTAAAGGTTCACTGTTAAAAGTCTTTTCAGAGACGAAAATATCCTTGCCTGCCAATAAAAGGCTGAGGGCTCCAGCCTAACCTTCCTTGGAAGGGGAAGCCCTTGGGAGTAGCTACACAAAGGCAGTCACTTGCATCACATGTGTCCCTGAAGATGGCAGGGTGGAAAACAAGGATCTCTAAGAGTCATATGGAGAGTATGGTTGTTTAGGGTAGAAAATGCTGAACTACATGGACAAATAATGTGGCCTCTTACAAGGCAACTTCTGACATTCCTAAAAGTAATGGGAAGGGCAATAAAGGGTAGTGGAGGGTTGGACGTGTGGTCACTCCCAACTCTTTGATTCTATGATACAGAACAACTCATGCAAGAGAGTATTTCCTCCCTTTAGTTACATTGACTTTCTGCTATTTCCCAGTGAGTTGAAGACTTGGTTCCTCTCCTCAGCAGAAAAAACTGGCCCCAGGTGACCATGTCTCAGTGAAAACCTGAACCTTGTATGTTGCAGTCCAACACTTGCATTGTCTATCTCCTTTTCAGAATTATTTCACTTCTTCCACAGCTGGGCTTCCTTGTGTCCACACTGCCATTTCCCAATTGCTCATGGCACTGAAGGCAGAAACTCCCCTCCTGGACTACATAGAGGTCTCGTCCTCTGTTTTACGTTACAAGGAGAAGGAGAAAGCGGACGCAGGTGCTGTGGTGCCTGACTGTACCCGGGTCAAACGTGATGGAGCCAGTTCAAACGCCACGGGCAAAGGTAGGGTGCACATCCCCAAATAATGGTGTAATAGCAAACTGAGACACTCATCAGAATGGATCCCATAGCCACATGCCTCCAGGCATCTTTCTTGATATTAACAAACAAGTTCTAGATTTTGAATCTGCCAGGAGCAGGTCTTTTAGAAATATGATGGGTCTTAACTGCTCATTCAAGCCAATCCTAAATACTCTGCATTACAACAAAGTTACTTCACTGAAATGCTGTTTTTGAGAAGCCTGCCTTCCCTCCCAGGAATAATGTGGGGATTGTGGCTAATTTCAAAGGGAGCAGGGAAGCCTTGGGGGGTTGACACGGCTTCATCCTTTTAAACCAAAAAAAAGATTCACTTTTACACTGCGAGCCTTCGTGCCACCGCATCATTGGCCACAGTGTTTTTGGAAGCTTTGGAAAGAGCATGATCAGTTCAATAGCAGATGATCAAAATTGCCCCTGAAATTAAATGTGGGCGGAAGTCTGCTCCTGATTTTGGAAAATGAGTAATTTTTGAATGCTGGAGGACTCTTTAAAAGGTGAGTTGACACTCTTGGCACTCTTAAGAAGAAATAGCTCATATCCCTCTTTTTGGACAGAAAAGGGGGAATTTGGAGAGGTCATGGGCCACAAATATAGCAGTGCTGCAGTTTACCTATCCTGGGTTAAATACTGAAGAGCATCAATGGGGAACCTAGATATCCACCCTCAGCACAAGCAGACACGGTGCCCTTATTACTGCAGGGGAGCAGCTGGTTCCAAGTGTGGTGCCAGGGAGTGGACAGGAAGAAGCGGGAAGCTCCTGGAGACAGGAGTACCTGATAGCCGAAAGCCATGGCCGGCCAGTTTGTATGGTGTGTGGTAGTGTCCTGAGCTCATCAGGCCCTGCAGCGGCCCGCAAGCACATCCTACAACAGCACGCCCACTCACTCGACTTCAACCTAGAAGAGAAGCACAACATCTTGGAGGCCTGGAGCGAGGGAGCTGTCCTGCCAACGGTAGAGCCCCAACCCTCGCTGGAAGGTAAAGTCCCCTTTCCCTGGGCTTGGCAAAGTTACTTTTTTTGGACTACATTTCTGCCCTTTACCCATACTGGCTGGGGGATGCTTTGAGCTGTCGTTCAAAAAATGTTTGTTTTCCAAGCCCCATTTTTAAAATTGCACACACTCTAGTGGTGTTTGCAGATGGCTTCCAAAGGAGCGTCTTTAGGAAAATATCTGCCAAGGGAATGCTTGAAGCCAGTCTGGCTATGCTGGCTTGAGGGGGTGATGGGTAATACATACAGAAAGTGACAGGTTGGGATGACTGGCTTAAAATGTCCTTTTGATAGAAACACCACATCTTCCATTGGTTATGCTTTCCTCTTCATCATATGTCTGCTTAAGCGTCTTTTGTGTGATGGGAAAGTTTCATTGTGACATAAAGAAGCTTGATGTGTTCAGGGCTGTGTTCAGACAAGGGCTCTGGATCAGAGCCACGCCGAAAGTGGATGAGGATCTAATGACAAATCTCATCCGTTATTAATAATTGATTGGTAAATTTTGCTATGGTTGACATTGTGTTAATTTAGCCATCTACAAACTGATGACCAGATGGGACTGCAGCCCGCATCATCCTGCACTGTTGCCCAAACATCTGGAGGGCATCAGATTGTGACTTAGACAGTAGCCTCAGTGTTAAATCACTTCTATCATATAAATAGGAATTGCTTATCTTTTAGGCTAGCGTTTAGAGGTTTGAGTTCTGAATTGTTGCAGCCTGTCTATGTGAGTCTTCCCAGTGTGTTACATGGAGTATATTCACACTGCCCTTTGAGCCACCATTTAGTTATGACCTTTCCCGCCCCTATTTCATACCTGGTTCAAGGGCTCAAATAGACCCTCCAAGTTCGAGGTGTGCCTGTCTTTGTCCTAGAGGCACAGAACAAACAGAAAACTAAAGGTTAAAATGAATGCGTTGAATATACTAACATAGGCTGAACTATACAGCCACGTGTATATGTTCATAGAAAAAGTCTGCAAGTCTGATAGTTATTGGGGAAGCAAACTGTTGGAAGGCTCTGGAGGATTGTCGCTGACGACTGCAAACTCTCTCTCAGCTCCAGCTTCCACAATTCTGCACATGCTTTGAATGTGAAGTTCCATCCATAAGGGCTAGAAACTTGCCTCTTATGTGGTGCGATCATAGAATAAACACAGGTGCAGGTTTTGATTCCATTTCTAAAACTTCCTACGCCAGGCAGTTTCGGTGGGAGCAAGCAGCAAGCTGAAATTGAAGTTCTCCTCGATTCAGAGGAGCAGCCATCGGGTCGGAAACGTGGGCACCTGAAAGCACGCTGTGGTGAGTGGTGGTAGCCGCTTCGGCTATCAGTCTCACCCCTAGAACTGTCTCTTAATCCCAGTTGACAGCTGAAACCGTTTCTACTGTTTTATCTATGTATGGTGGCCTGCCTTTGTCTTTCTCAGACCTAATGCTGAGAAGAACAACAGGAGATCTACACCTTGGCCTCCAGATGATTTGGCCTACAGCTCCCACAGTTGTTGGCCACAGCTCCCTCACTATGGGCTTTGCTGGCTAGGGCTTCTGGGAGTGTAGAAGGACTCTCTCTATACATATAGTTTGTCCAGTAGGGTTGAGAGAAGCCACCACTTGATGAATCTCATTCTTCACAGTTTTCAAAGCTCTCCAAGAGTCTCTCCCCTGTTCTTGTCCACATCTCACCACTCTGCTGTTGTCACTTTTCTTTCTCTTTTAACCTTCACATAAAAAACATTTTAGTTTGAGAGACAAAACTCCCAGCTGATCCACTAGTCTAACCCATGGGCTCCTGATCCTGTGGTCTTCTTTTTCTTTGGCAGAGTTGTTACACTTAGACCCTGAGCGACGAGCACAAGGTCGGCCGAGGCGGCACAACTCAGACAGTGCCAAAGACGTGAGGAGCAAACAATCCAGCAAGGTGGCAGGTAGTGCCAAGCTACATGGCACGTGTGCTCAGGGCCGATTCTTGATAGTGTTTCTCAGTCCATGGGAGCATCATCCCTTCAAGTCCCTTCTTTTCCCTCCTTCCCACCCAGCCTTGCAAGCCAGGCAGTCACTGTTTGTTTGCATGTGTGAATGCTGTGGTTCCATGGAAGCATCTGAAAGCTACTGAATTTAGACTTGAGTCATCCTGGTTCAGGTCCTCTCCGAACCATGAAACTCTCAAGTAACCATGGGTGAATTGCATACAATCTCAGGCTCTGGAGGCTGATATGAGGATAGGTGGATGAAAAGGGGACTCATATGATGCCTTGAACTTGTTGGAAGAAAAGTGAATTACCAGTGTGTAATGTATAATAAAATACCCTAAGTGTATATTACCTGTCTGCCTTGCACCCTTTCAAATCAAGTTTCTAGCACTTGCAATTGCCAAGAGAGACTTGAAGACATACAGTGAGAGTATGATGGCACTTCAAGCATAAACTGTTGCATAAGGGCTGCTATCACATAAGGGTGTTTTCAGTCATCAGGAGACCCTTCCGTAACTGGTTTGCTCCTTCCACATAACAGGCAGAAGAAGTCTTGCAGACTGGGTTGTGCAAAAGGAGGCGGTATGCAGATTGGTTTGATCTACATAACCCAAAGATCACAGAATGTAGCTTCGCTTGGTGTCTTGTTTTTCAGGCTGTTAATGTGTTTGTCTGTCTCATGTCCATTGGGCAGCTCTCGAATCCTTAAGGCTCTGGATGAAACCGAGAAAATATAAGGGCAAAATCTGACTGAGGTTCAGGAAAGTCCCCCTCCCTACCCCTGCCGACATCAGTTTTGCTGTTGCAGAGTTTTTTCCCATTGACACTTGTTATTTGGGTTGGTACTGAATTCTAGATTATTACATGAGTAGTCAAGGGATGCTATAGTTTTCTTGCATTGGGAGTTGGAGTAGATGACTATTGAGGTATCTTACAGTTTGTGACTTCTGGATTTGGGGGTTCAGCATTTTTATGCTTAGTTTCTTATGATTATTTTGCATTGCAGGGAAGGAGTGGCTCTCAGAGTGTGGTGTCCCAGGTTCGGCACCTGCTGAAATCCGGATCTTCACTGATGGCACCTTCCCGGCTGGATTCACCTTAAAACTGTATTGCCGGACTCAGCCAGGTGTGTAGTGATCTGGAGAAGTGGTAATGGTGGAAGGTGTGATGGTGTGTTGATTTTTTAAGATTTTGCATCTTTACCATTAAGTTTTCAAAGCCATGTACAACACTTCAAGATACAGAACTTTGTCTCAACCAGAACTGGGGATCTTATGACCATCAGGCCTGGCCACTGTTGACGAATCATAGCACTAGTTGTTCATCGGTGTTTGGAATTGAACAGCCAGTCTCATCTGTTCCTACCCACACCAATATGTTTAGCCCTCAGAATGGGATGTAATTCTGCTGTAGCTCACACCTCGCAACTTTTGTATAACCTGTTGTCATCTTGTCAATGGTTGCAAATGCCTGTCACTACACACTCAGCTGCAAAGCCACATGCCCAAATATACACTAATTGCATGTATCCAAAAAAATCAGTCTTTAGGTATTGCCTTTCAGGAGTTTTCTGGAAGCTGCCATTCCCCCAAAGGTAGGAGATTCATTAAGAGCTTGGAGCTTGGATTGAAGGCAAGGAATTGGAACATTTTGTCAATGCATTTTGTTCAGCGATGACCCAAAAATGGTTTTGTTTGTTGGTTTTAAATTACAGAACCACCTCAAGACTCTGGAGTTAAGACGGATACAAGGAAGAAGAAAACAGTGGGTAAGTCTACATTACAAATTCTCTCTCTCTCTCTCTCTCTCTCTCTCTCTGTCTATGTTAGAAAGAGGTTTATATCTTCTTAACAAGGTAGTTGATAGCTGGTAGGCAGTTGTTAGTCTCATAGAGACATCTTTCAGTACCCAAGAGAGAGCTGTGTTTCATTCCACAGCAAGATCATGCCACTGGCTTCTATTTTCCTCCCCATTCCAATAGTAATTTCATTTGTCTGTTGGGTTAAGGAGTCCTGGGACAAGGGGCTTTTCATACTACAGTGAAGGTTTGTATTCTGTGCATATGCTAGTCAAAGCAATATTTAAACATTGACACAAACACATAATGAGAATCTGTGGCTGCATTTTGTATAAAAAACACAGAATTTCTAGCCCTCCTTTTAAGAAAATATTTATACAGAAAGTGGGAGTGTTTGTATATAATGATAAAGCATGGTTTGCTGGTATGAGAAAAGAGAAAAGAGCCAAAGGAAAGTGCAGTTTTTTTGGTTTCCTCCCTTCCCTGCCTATACTGTGAGGAAAGAAATAAACCAGCACTCACTCGCACTTTGTCTGATTCCTAGCCAGTCATTCCATGTGAGCCAGGAATCGTGGATTAAAATGAACAGATTCCCATCTTGGCCATGAAACCCACTGGGTGACCTTGGGCAAGTCACATTTCCTCATCCTCAGGGGAAGGCAATGGCAAACCTCCTCTGAACAAATCTTGCCAAGATAAATTCACTTTAGGGGTGCCATAAGTCAGGAATGACTTAAAGGCCCATCACCACCACAATGAAAATATTTAATAATATATGCAGGGGTAGGCAACCTGCGGCCCGCGGGCCGGATGCGGCCCGGGAAGGTCTTGGGACCGGCCCCCAGCCTGGTCCTGCCACCGATTGCCGCTGGGGCCTTTGGGGGGCATTTGTCTATAGAAGCCTCAGAAACATGCATTTATATTAACATTTTTTTTAAATCAGCAATTTTTTTTTCGCGTGTCCTCCATTTTTTTAAAAAAAAGTGTCTTCCATTTGAAAAATTTGTCCTACATTTGTCCTGGTTTATTTATATATTTAATTTTTTTAAAAAATTATTTAATTATTTATTTTTTGGCTTCGGCCCCCCCAGTTGTCTGAAGGACAGCAACCCGGCCCCCAGCTCAAAAAGGTTGCCTACCCCTGATATATGTTTCCCTTAAGGTTGCCAGAAGGCACACAGTAGCAACAGTGACAAGGCAGGGGTCTTTCCACCACCATTTAACTGTAATACTTCTAAGGGACCTAGAGACTGCTACTGTGGAAAAGTGAATAGCAGATAGTCTGACCTGGGTTTCTTTCTTAAGGCAGTCATTCATAACCTTGAGACCTGAGATATCAGTGACTGCAACTCCCACTGTCTGTGGCCAGATGTTTTGGGGAATGCAGCCCAAAAAAAATATTATCTGGATACCAAGGGTGGAGAGCCGATATCCTAGCAGTTTTATTATCCACCAACTTTCCTGTTCTCTCTTCTGCACGTCATCTCCAGATCGAAACTGTTCTGTGTCTCTGCTGAGGCTTCACTCCACCGATTCTCCCCACCACCTCTGCTCAAGCCAAGGTGCCACCTCTCGCCCTCTGACCAGCTCTGCTGGTAGCAATGCCAAAGACTGTGGTACCAGAGCTGGCCAGCGAGAAGCCTCAGCGGGCAAGGAGGATGCTGCCCTCCTGGCCAAGGGCTTCAACCCCATCTGGCGAGCCCGCTTCCTCATGGACTTTGATACTGCCGCCGGTCACCTGGTGTGCATGGTTTGTGAGTACCCACTGAGGCGCGTGTGCCTGGCCACTGTCAAGCGGCATATCCTCCAGTGCCATGCCGAGACCCTCAACCTGCCCCGTGAGGTCCGCCGCACCATCCGTGAAGTCTGGGAGAGCCGGAACCAGTCTTCCCCTCCAGCCCCGAAGAAGTGAAGGGCTGGCTGGTCTCCGTCACACCACAGTACTCTTGGATCAGCCTCCTCCTGACCTAGTGCTCTCCACTTTGGTTGGACTAGAGCTCCTACAGTCCCCCAGCTGGGCATAGCTATGCTGGCTAGGGGTGTTGAGAGGTTCTAGTCCAGCCTATTGGGAGGGGTCACCAGTTTGGGGAAAGCTGCACTGTGAGAAATGAGGGAAAGTTAATCATTCCATGGATACCGTAGTTGTGGGGTGGGTGATTATGGCAGTCAGTGCCAAAGTGAATTCTCTGCCCCACAGGATGATACATTCTGTTGTTGATTTTGCTTCTAAAGAGTGATAGAAAGTAGCCAAGGCTTCTCCTTCTTCCATCTTCTCACCCCTTCTTTCCATGCCAGCTCCTGCTATTCACTGCAAGTGGAGAGAGGCAGACGGGGTGAAAGTGGGAGCAGGCACAGTAAAACCAGCAAGAGAAGTTATTGCTGCCTCTCCTCCCCCTTTATATGGATACTTTTTTGTTTAAAATAAGACTCAGGGCAGAACCTTCAAGCTGCCACCAGCTCCTTTCCCTTGTTCACAAAGCTTTGCTTCTCCATTGTCCCCAGAGATCCTGGGAAGGGGGCAGAAGCACTGCTCTGGATCAGCCTGTTGGATTGTTTGTTGTAATGAATCAGTTTCAACATTCCCAGAACAGTGAAAACAAAACAAAAAACAAGATGCTTCTGGTTGGTAAGAGTATACATCCTTTCCTCCTCTCCTGATACTAGAACAAGGAGCACACTCTACTTGTACCCATGGTAGGGTGCTGAGCATTTATGCCTGGCTGTGGTTTTCCCAGACACTCACCCAGAGAGGGAGAGAGTGGAGCTGTCATTAGGTAGGACATTCACATGGCAATTCATTATATGAAGAGACAATAAATTATTTTTTATGATATACCCCTACTTTCTGAGGGCTTTTTTAAGTTTGTGCTTACAGCACTATTCTTTCTCTTTCAAAAACAGCACTACCTTAGAATGGATCAGACGTTTGTCCACTTGGCCCAGAATAAGGGAACGAACGAGTGGTCTAGGACCCACAGATGGGCCTCAGCCTCATTTCAAAACTCTTATGCTTTGCAAATGGCCTGCTTTCAACAGCACCAATTTTCAACTGAGGTGACAGTGGATCTTAACAGGAAACATTTCCTACATCTGATGTCTAATCACACATGACCAACTGTCAGCAGCTCTCCAGCAGGGAAGAATTGTGTTGCTTGCTACCCAGTCCTTTTAACCAAGAGTGGTTTGAGTGTTGGGTTCAGTTCCCAGCTCAGGCCACTGGGTGACCTTGGAAAAGTCACATCCTCTCAGCCTCAGAGAAGGGCAATGGCAACCCCTCTCTGAACAAATCATAGAGTTGGAAGAGATCACAAGTGCCATCCAGTCCAATCCCCTGACATGCAGGAACTCACAATCAAAGCACCCCGACAGATGGCCATCCAGCCTCTGTTTAAAGAAATCCAAGAAGGGGACTCTACCACTCTCTGCAGGAGTGTGTTCCACTGTCGAACAGCTCTTAGTGTCAGGACGTTCCTCCTAATGAGGGTGCTGTAGCTTTCATCCATTGGTCTGAGTCTTAGTCTCTGGAGCAGCAGAAAACAAGCTTGCTCCATCTTGATCATGACACCCTTTCAAATATTTAAACAAGGCTATCATATCACCTCTTAACCTTCTCTAGGCTACCTAGCTCCCCAAGTCTCTCCTCATAGGGCATGGGTTCCAGACCCTTCACCGTTTTGGTGGTCCTTCTCTGGACACACCCCAGAGAAAACCCCATGATAGGGTTGCCATAAGTTGGAAATGACTTGAAGGCACACAACAACAAACCTGATGCATGGCTGCCAGATTTAGTTTTGTCTTTCACTAGACTTGTGTGGTCCACCAACTAGAACTCAGGTAGAAAACGGTGGCTTATAATAGCAGGAGAAAGTGGCAACTCGTCTTCTGTCTTGGTGTGTTCTGGAGAAGACCACTACTCCTTCATTGGTTTGGGAGGTGGAGGGAAATGATAAATGATAAATTGATGGGCAGGAGCGCTTGCTGTGGGGCAATGGTCCAAGTACAGACTTCCATTTATTGGACTACAACTCCTACCAGCTCTGAGCAGCATAGCCAGTGGTATTAGGAGATCTAGTCCAACATCTGGTTTCCCAACATTCACCATGTTGGGTGAACTTCTAGTACCTGTCTGAAAGTTACCCATTGTGCTGAAGCTAAATTACAGTACATTCTGATCTTAATGACAAGTACTCATGAGATAGCAACATGTATTATTTTACTTCCTTAAAAATGTGGTTTACAGTAGACCTGCTGCATTTGAGTAACTGCTCGTTCTGCTGAAAGGGCCCTGGACAGTACCTTGAAGTCCCACTCTCATGATGCCACAGGATGAGTACCTTTGAGTTTGGAGACTGAGTGTCTAGTTCTGCAGCCATGTCATTGTGTCCTTATTTATCACTGACAGATTTCTATCTTGCCCATCTGGGCCAGAAAGGGGAATGCCAGGAGTTGCAACCATTGGGCAAAACAGTAAAGGCTGCAGTAGAATTCTCACTGGCTGCCGCTAGAGAGCACCCTTTGCCCTCGGGTGTCTGAGCATGCCGGGATGTATGCAGAAATCGAAGGAAGTATAACATTTTAGCTTGAGGATGGGGCTGTTCCAGATCTACCCACCTGATGGAGCCCATGACGTTCTCCCTTCTGCCTCCAGGTTTCTTCTACTGTTACTTACATCAATAATTAGTGAAAAGGCTATTTCATGCCATTGTGGTGCTGCTGTGATTTTACTGAAAATACCAACCCTCATATTGGTTCAAGTACGGTGAATATAGTGGTGGTTGCTTCAGTGAAGCATCAGTAACTCCAAGTCAATACTATACTCTTTGGCAAATTGTTCCAGTCCTTGTAGTGCTACTATTCCACTGTGCAGCTTTGGTCCGCCTATGAAAAGTGGACATTTGTCTTGAAGGTTTGTGCAGATGTGGTTGGCTCTTTTGGCCACAGATAGGAACATGCCAATTACATCAGTGGTTCCCAATTTTGGATCTCCCACCATTGCCACTTCAAGGTTAGGAAGTCTGCTGCCCTCCAGATGTTAACTGCAACTCCCAGTATGCCAGTTGCTGGGAACTGGAGTCCTGTGATATCTGGAGGGCAACATAATCCCCATCTCTGGACTAAGGCCTTAATCCTGACAATTCCAACTAAAATAGACCTATATAATTGAAATTTGCTTAAATGTTGGCTTTTAACCAAATGCATCTTGACCAAATGCATCTGAGAAAGTCGTTTTAAGTCTAGGAAAGCTCATGCTGCCAACTTCTTTCTTTCAGTTAGTCTCAAGGGTACTACAAGATCCCTTTGCATACTGATTCAACAGACTAATATGGCTGTATCTTTGAATTCTGTTGGCTTATAAGTAAAGGACTACCAACCAGATTCAGAATCTAAAGACCCATTGTCTTCACCCAGCATGACCAATGGCAAGAAATTTTGGGAGCTGTATTCAAAAGTCAATGGAAACCACTAGAATGCACCAGATATATTTGTTAAGGGCTACAATGTTGGTGGTCTTCTGCAGAATCCTACTTCCATAAGGAATCCTTACAGCTCCAGGATTAGGTGTACTCTTGGTGAGTCAGTGTCTCCATTTCCCTCCCTCTCCTTCCCAAAGCCTAAAGAGAGAGGACTCTGGTTACAAAAGAGAAAGATCACGTTTAATAAATTACAGCAGGGGCCATTTGTTTGAGCCCAATAAATAACAAATACAAGATCCAAAGAGAAACAGCAGGGAAAAGAGGAAATTCTATTGCAGGCTCCCCTCGTGTCCTTCGGATGGGTTGGACTGCAACTCCAGTAACCCGCAGCCAGCAAAAGTGGGTGCTTATGGGCAGTGTAGTCCAACACATCTGGAGGGTGCCGGCTGGGAGGGAAGTTGCCTTATCAGATCTAACCATATCTGTTTCCTGCCTAGTTTTAGTGGGGGGGATCACTTTTTAAGTACAAAAATGTTCAAAGGGAGAGGAGACATTGCACTACTAGTCACCAGGAGATCAGGGCAGGCGGAAGAAGACAGTGCATCGTCGCAGCTAAAGCTGTTCAACTGTGGGACAATATCACTTCTCAGCAGAGGCCAAACAAGAGGTTGCAGAGATGCTGGAGCTGGGGAGATGTGTGGACACAGATCACCTGCCAATGTCAACCATCTTGAATTGGGGAGCTCCTTTTCTCAATGATGACAGAACTTCGTTTTTCATTTTTAGCGTGGTTTCTCCCTACAGCCTAAGTTCCAATAGTGAGAAATAAAACTGGCCTGGAACTGCAGTGTCCGATTTCAAGCCAGTTCGAAATGCTTGGAAGAACAACAATAGCATTTACATTTCTATACCGCTTAATAGTGAACTCAGCACACTCTAAACGGTTTACAAATGCTTGCAGGAAACAAGGCGTACCACCTTTTAGGGAGAAAGATTTTTTTAAAAAGGAAAACCCAACCTTTCTTTTTATGTCATTTAGAGTATGTGCATTTGTGTATGCTAAAAACACCTTACCTTAACCATTCTGTTGGGTTGTTGTGATTTCTAGCTGGCACTAAGTCATGCCAGTTAGAACCCGGGAGGCATTTGGAGATAGGAAGGATTTAGGAAATGACCCTCATGAAAACAATGCAGAGCTGATCCAACTCTACAATGTGAGGAAGGATCCTTGCCCACCATCATTTGTTTGGAGGGCTCCAATGACAACTTTTTGCATGTTCAGCAAGTTCATTGAGGAAGAGGAAAGAGAAAGCAGTGCCTGCTGACCATTCTCCATCATGTGCCTTCAAACCATCACTGAAGCCTCATTGATGCCTCTGTCAGCACTCCCGTGACAGACCTTGATGCAGATGAGCTCAAACTTTGGTTCTGCAGCTGTTTTGGACTTCCAACTCCCAGAAACCCAACAGTCAAGAATTCTGGGACCTGAAGTCCAGCACATCTGGAGGGTCAAAGTTTGGGAACCACTGCTCTAGAGGGGAAAACCATGACTGCCTTGGAAGACCATGGAACAAAGGAACCCACCAACATGTGGCACCTTGCCTCCCCTACACTTGGCAGAAGGGAAAACGGGGAGAGGAGAGGAAGGAGACACTTTAAAAGCAACCAACCACAACAAAAAATATGTGTATATATTGCATTTCAAGATAAATAAGCGGTGTGGAAGAGAAACCACACACCCCAGATTTCTATTGTCTCTGGGAAACCCCAAAGCAAACCTTAGGAGAGGTAGTGTTCCTGAACACAGCCTTTGAGTGTGTTGGACTATAATTCCCATGTCTCCCAGATTGTATAGACTGTGATACTTGCTGGGGCTCATGCAAACTGTGGTCCAACACAAGTTGGGGAAGGCTAACCTATAATTCTTTTCTGTTCCTTCCCCTTAAAAGGATTCACCACCACTCCTCCCCATCATCTTAAATATAACCTCCATCCTGGAAGACAATTCCAGTGGTATCTACCCTGAGAAGGGGAAATGCCTCAACTGTGTTTGATGGAGGAGTGTGAAAGAGACAGTCATTGTCTCCCTCCAAATCACACTTATCATTTTTAAGAGCCAGTCTTTGTAAAAAGAGAGAAGCCAAGCAGCAGTAGAGTTCAAATAAATAAATAGATAGTGGCACAGGTTGCCCGGTCTCCCCGCCAGCAGCAGCAAAAACAGGAAGGAATTGTAAATTGCCCTGGCCCTATCCTTCCATCCACCCCAAAAATGTCTACCGAGAAGAGATCTATAATCCTGAGCATTAAAATCTGATAACTGTGGAAGGAAGGTGTCTCACCCACAATGTCATCTCCTCCCACTATCACACGCATACCCTCACGCGTGTGTTAGTAAATGGTTGAAACACCCAACCCACCACTTCTAAAGATGCTCTCCATCCTGGTTGAAAGGGAAGCAAAGTCTGAACCAAGAAGAAGACAGACAGAGGGAAAGGGCGCCCTTTCCCTCCAAATTTTCACACCTACACGCTCCCCATCCCCAATAAATTAAGCCCAATGAGATCTCACACACACACCCATCCCAGATTCCTTTCAAATCTTACTGTGGCATTGATGCCAAAAGAAGAAAGTTCTACCTAGATGTAGAAATAAGATGTTCCCCAAATTTGGTTGGCAGCAGTGGCAGCTACAGTGCTGGAGGTTTCGTCAGTGCTTGCTGGTTGGCAAGAGTAGAAAAGCATTCCCCACCCCCACCCCAAAAAGATCCCCGATCCACCTGTTCTGTTGTTGCAGCAAGTGCTTTTACATGGCCAAGAAGCTGCCCAACCAATGCACACACACCACCCTGGCTCACGGCTTCAGTTGCCCAGTTGTCCAGTGCCACACAGTTTGTCGGTCCCTTATTGCACACACACACACACACACGCCCCACACACATCTTCCTAGCCCTGAGATTGCCAGAGGTCACCCTTGCCCACCCACCCACCCCCAAATCTTGCTCACACTTCAGTCTCCACTCCGGCCAGTTTGGGGGTGAGGATGCGGGGCGTGACGCCAGCATTGAGATCTGTTTCAAATTCCAGCAGTTGTCCCATGAAGTTGAGGTTGGGCGAGATGATGGGCCGCCGACCCTTAACATATTTGTAAGCGTCGCCCATGGTCATGAGCGTGTGCTTCATCAAGTAGGCGATGACAATGGTGGCGGAGCGTGAAACGCCTGCCTGGCAGTGGATGAGGACCCCTTTGCCGCTCTGGTGGGCCTCCTCTGGAACAGGGAGAAGGAGAAGCAGAACATGAACATGAGAGACACATGCGAGTGCTTCCAAGTCAGTGACTCATTCAGATTCATTTCTTTATTTAGAGTATTATACTCTGCTTTGCAGCCACAAAGGCTCTCAAAATTAAGAATTACTTCCATTCCATATACGCACATCTACTCGCACGTTTGCCTAGGAGGAGTCGAAACTTGGCTCCAAGTGAATGACTCCAAGTGAAGAGGGACTAATGCTTCAAAGAAGGTATTAGTTTATTCTTTTTAAAACTAAAGCTGTTCAAAACATGCCAGAGGCTGGACAGCTTTGGGTTCAGGACTATTTCCTTCGACATTGAATTATTTTGCACATCTGGACAAAAGCAGCAGGCAACTCATGGAATATAGCCATACTCTGCACATTCCCAAGCAGTCAACATCCTGAAAAATGGGAGGTTGACCCAAATACATATCTTTTAAAAGGAAGCCAATTCAGGAAGCACAGGATAAGGGCTGGATTAACAATAGCATTTATATTGCTATACCACTTATATGTGAACTCAGCACTCTCTAAGTGGTCTACAACTGTAAGCCAACAAACTGGGTACTCATTTTACCAACCTACCAAAGGACGGAAGGCTCACTCAACCTGGAGCCTTGTAGGAATCAAACTCACAATGTTGTGGCTGTAGTACTGGCATTTAACCACTGTGCCACCAGGGCTGGATTAGTTCCACTGGCGGCCAGTTAATATTATGTATACGTTAATATAAACAGAATTAATGCATGTGATTTCATGTTCTAATCTCAAACTGGGCAGCAGTGAGATGTATCACAGATAGTTCAATGAAGGGCCACATGCATTGCAAGCAAAGGCCCCAGGTTCAAACTCTGATTTCTCTAGCTGGAAGGCACGGGGGATAGAAAAGGCCCTTTTCTCCCTGAGACTGTGGAAGGCCACTGCCAGGCAATGAAAGCAGTATTTGGTCCCACAGACCAATGATATAGCATCCTACTCTTATACACTTCTGTTGGAAAGTCCCATCTTCCATATAGATATTTGGAGGGGGAAATCCAACACTCCCTCCAAAAGTATCCCTTCCAGATTGACTCTCTGAACATGTTGGATTACAGCTCCCATCGTTCCCCAAGATGGGGTGGTGGGAGTTGTAGTCCAACACAATTGGAAGGTAGCAAGTCCAGGGGAAGCAAGCCTGCAACTTCTTGTACCTGTACTTGCTTCTCCTGCCCACTTTTGTTCTTTTTCTTAAAACACACTGCGTGTCCGCTAGGGCACTTAAAATGGGCACCGTTTGGGCACCAATATTGGAATACAATATTCCAAGCAGTTCCCAGTTTTCTTCCCAGCAGTAATCCTTCTGGTCCTTGCCCCACAACCCCCCAAGCGAATGTCCCCTACCGATAAATTCAAAAGCCTCCTCGAAGTATTGCCGCAGGTCCTGGCGGTTGTTGTCGGTGGCAGGCAGGCGCTTGTAGCGGAGGCGCCCGCTGTCGGCATGGTAGAGAGGCAGGTGGGTGGTGACATTGAGGACGTGGCCCACGTTGAGGCTCAGCATCCGTTCAAGGTCCTGAGCATCTTTTTCGTTACCCAGAAAAAGGAAGGGGAGGATAGGACTCAATTCGGCATTCTCCAAATCGGGTGTCAGCGGAGCTCCCAAGTCGTCAGGGCTGTCTGCAACTTCTGACCCGGTCAAGCCTGTGATCCAAATGCAGAGCAAAAAGGGTCAATCTATGGGTCAGTGAATTATTCGCATGCCGTCATTCAAGCCAATGGTGCTTGAATATAGGAGAATTTCCATTTTTGCAGGGGGTCCAGAACGGATCCCCAGCGACAACGGAAGGGTGACTGTTTGTGTGTATGTACATATATATATTTATTCCAAAAATATGATGACTTCGTCCCAGTTGGGGGTGTGTGTGTATGTATATCTACCTACCTACCTACCTACCTACCTATATGGGCCAACTCTAATTGGGGAAGTTTTCTTTCCAGCCTTTATGTTTATACAGTAGTAAAGAAGAGGGAGGTGCAATGGTGTTGGCAGAGAGAGATTCCTGGTTTGGTTCTTTTTAAATCCTACTCTGAAACATCTGCTAAGTAAAATGACACCACCAACCCTCTGTGGGGAAGGGCAAGGGAGTTGGCGCATGGGACTATAAAGGTCAGAGACATGATGTCATGTTACCAGCTGGGCAGAGTTCATCCCAGTTTAATAGGCCGGGAGCAGGTGCAAAACAGAAGGGTGTGCTGGACTCTGAGCATAAAGGTAGACACCCTTCGTATGACTGTGCCATTGTCCTAAACCCTACCTTTGGCATCTTGCCATCTGGGTGCCCAACTGGGATAAATTCACCAAACGTTAGGGAGGGAAGTACTGTATATATGTATGTCTAGAAATTTTAGTCCAAAAAGTGACCAAAAATCCTGAGTTGACTTACCCATGGGACAATGTAAACACTGTATTTTAACTCTTAACAACAAAAAAAGGAACCTTCTCCTGGCAAGAGGCAAGAATGTAATCCGTCCAGAAATCACTGACACCTTCTACTCTCTCATTCCTCCAGCCTTTTGTGTGAACGCAAATAGTTATGACTGCTGGAATTTTGTATGTTCTTCAGCATTGTTTTCCTTTTCTTCATCCTTTAGATCCTTTGTTGCATACCCCTAGGTTTTACCCTTAACTTATATTGTACTTTGTATTTGTCATTGCAATTTTTTACTTGTACACCGCTATGATCAACGCGGAATAGCGGTCTATAAATAAAACTTATTATTATTATTATTACATGGGTCTTATCAAGATCCATAATTTTCCCTCCAAACTCTGTCCTCGGTTTATACATGAGGCGGACTTATAGTCGAGTATAAACAACATGTGCCCCCAATTTCCTCAGCCTTTAAAATTGCAAACCAGTATTGGCACTGAAGTAGAGATTGGAAATTAATACACACACATATGGAAACATTGCTGTATTGGGCTATATCTCCCAGAACTGCCCAGCTAACACAGCAACTGAAAAGGCTTTAAGAAGGCTGCATCCGCATTGCAGAATTAATGCAATTGGACATGACTCTAAGTGCCATGGCTCTATGCTATGCAGTTTGGGGAACTGTAGTTTGTTGTGGCACTGGAGCTCTCTGCCACAGAAGGTTAAATGTCTCAGAAAACTACAGTTCCCAGAATTAAATAGCATTGAAACATGGCAGAGCTGGGGCATCCTGGATATTGCATTCCCAAGGTGGCAGCGTTCCCAAGTGCCAACCACAACCGGGCACTCACCTCTCTTGCCCAGCCCTTCCGGCCCGTCTTTGTCGAGCAGATCCAGCATGAGATGCAGGCTTTGCGAAGGCTGGGTTTTGCGTGGCTGAGGAGGGCTGGCCAGTGGAGGCTCCTTGGACCAGAGGCGCTGGAGCGAAGAGTCCCTGCAGTCGCAGCTTCCTCCTCGAGAGGAAATGAAATCAAGGACGGCCAACTTGCCTTGCTGAAGCCGTCGCCGGCCTGCTGCCTCGGCCACCCCAAACCTCATAGCCCCTTGCAGCTGGCTCTTTGTGTATTCCACCAAGTTGCGACAGTCCAGGATCAAGGGGGACGTCTGGTGGTGCGAGGCCACCGGTTGGTGGTTCTGCTGTTGTTGTTGCACCCGGGACTTGGTCATCTTCTTGGCCAACTCGTCCGGCCAGATGGTACGGACACTGTAGTCGTCGTCGTCGTCTCCGCCATAGCAGCTGGGGGCCGGGGAAGAGCCCACCTGGGGGTCATAAGCCACAATGGGGTCGCTGCTGCAGAAGCTGCAGGAAGAACTGGCTGACTTGACCGAAGGGTTGCAAGCCAGGCAGGCCAAAGATCGGAGGGCGGCTGGTGCACAAGGCAAGCAGCCAAGCTTTTTAAGTGAAGGAGGGCTGCAGCTGGAGCAGGTCAGAGAACGGAGGCTGGATCGGCAGGAGAAGCAACCCAAGGAGCGCAATCCTGATTTAGGATTAGCCTCGTCGCAGCGCATGAGACGCCAGCAGCCTCGACAGCCGCATTTCAGAGGATGCATGGTGTTGACCGGGCTGGAAAGACAGGAGGAACTGGCTGACGGATCTGGCACTGGTTTGGAGTTCTCTTTGAAGCACCGCTTCTTGAGCTTGGCTTGGGGCAAGAAGACCTTCAGCTGGGGGCCCAGCCCTCCTTTCTTCTCGCCCTGCTTCAGGTCCAGCTGCAAGGAGAGGTTGCGTTCTTGTGGGATCCGGACCTGGGCACCCCCCACCGTTAGCTTGATGTCGATGGTGTGAGAATGGTTGGGCTGGAGGATGCCACTCCGGCGAGCTTCGTCGCCCGTGGGCTTTGTCACCTGGCTGGAGGCTTTGCAGATTGGGAAAGAAGAAGGAGGAGGAGGAGGAGGAAGAGATGGAGGCGGCTGCTTCTCGATGCCACCGTTCTGGGCAAAGCTGTGGTTGAGGCGCAAGGCCAATGTCTTGGGTCTCTGCAGCACGCCGATCCTTTCTTCCAGTGGCGAGGGAGGCATTGGGAAAGGTGAGCTGGAGGCCAAGGAAAGGACAGAGAGAAAGAGAAAATTCATAACAGGGTGACCAGACATCCTCCTATTCCAGGACATGTCCTACCTTTCAACCTTATGTCCAGGAGGAATTCCAGAATTCTCTCCCTTCGGAGCATGACTAAGAAACCTGGATTTATATTTATAGTAGCGTTTTGATCTTTAGTTTGGTCATGTCTTACATTTTTCTTGAATATAAAGAGGCCTTGTAGCACCTTTGAGACTGAATGAAAGAAGGTGGCAGCATGTGCTTTCCTAGACTTAAGTCTATGTCCTCAGATGCATCTACAAAGTCTACAAAAAAGACTACAAAAGTATCTGAGGAAGTAGACTTGAGTCTAGGAAAGCTCATGCTGCCCACTTCCTGTTACTTTCAAAGATGGTACCAGTTCTCTACATAGTGATTTTATGAACTAACATGGCTATACCTTTGAATTTTTCTTGAATTTCCTACATTTTTGCAGTGCCTTGTCCCTTTTTGCGGTTAGGACAGTCTACCATGTAGACAAGCAGATTTTTGCTCAGCTCCCAAACCCCTCAATTCCACCCCAATCCCAATTCGAGGGTCAAAGCCCATGTTTTAAAAAGATGGCTCGTCCTAAAAACAGTAAAATTGAAGGTTTTTTTTTTAATGCCTTAAAGTCTTGGCATCAGTATTTTCACTTCACAACAAGAGGAATGTATGGACTGTATGTTCCAAAAGGACTCAGATTTAGGAAAGGGTGCATTATTTGGCCCATGTAGATTCAGCTTTACTGTGTTTCTCCTCACCAAACAATAAAGTCAGGATGCTATTGCGACCCTGTTTTACAGATGGGGAAAACTGAGAAGTGGTCACTACTTAGTAGGACTTCAGCTCTTTAGGACTATGCTGGCACTTCTATAGGCCTTCTGTGTAAGTATGCATGTTGTTTTATATGCCACCCTCTGCTTAGAAAACATGGAATTTTCTCATGGCTCATTACAATGAAACGAAACGATGCCATCCAGTTTTGAGGGTGGTGCAAAAATACCCACAAAATGTTCAAATCCATAAGCGCTAAGTGATGACTACCCTCCCCGGTTTTTCATCTCCCTCTTCCTTTCAAAGACATCTTTCGGAAAAAAGATTCTGGGGAGAAATTGGGTCATGTTTTGCAAAAGAGCGTTTTACGACAGAAGACAAACGTATCGGGGTGTTTCCCCCCCCTTCCACCCTCAGATCCATTTGCAGCATAGTGTGCATCACCAGAGGAGGATGGGAAAGTTCGAGATTGGCCTACTGCTTCCCCGACCGCCCCCCTCCGTCGCTTCCGCCCCCAGTTTTCGGCTTTCTTGACGCATTTCTCCTCTGTCCCCATTAAATATGTGTTCTCAAGAAAAATGCAATCCCTCTCCCCATTTCCCTGCAGGGTCTTGGAGGAAGATTCAAAGGCATGCCTTTCTTATTCAGCTAGGTGCCAAGGAGAGATTAAAACAATCCTTTTCCAAAACTGCATCCCTCCCTCCCTCCCTCCCCAAAAGCAAAATGCACATGAGAAAGCCATCCTAATCTTTATCTTTTCTCCATTTTTGGCTCTGCTGGAGTAGAGGGCTTGAAAGGAGGCTCAGAAGGACAAGAAGCCAGTCAGAGGTTATGTGTGGCAGACACGCAGTCAAGCAACCCAGCAGGTTAAAAATACATCTGTGCGTCGGGGGGGGGGGGGATATGCTAAACGAAAGCATAAATACAAACATGGGGAATTCAATCCAGAGGCCTCAGATGTACACTAATTTTGGACAGACCACTTTGCTGAAAGAGTTTCCCTTCCCACCCTTGATCATCCTTTTGACCCAGTTCCTTAAAATCCAGACTGAAGAGGCCATCTGTCTAGCTCCATACGGTTTGCTCTGATAGACAGGACCTCTCCAGGTCCAAGGTATAGAAAGGTCTTTCCCATGACTTGCTATCCAACTACTATTCATTTCTATGTAGCCGGACGGTGAAGAAAGCTGGTAGGAAGAAAATCAACTCTTTTGCAATGTGGTGCTGGAGAAGAGTTCTGCGGAAACCGTGGAGTGTGGACAAGACAAATCAATGGGTCCTAGAGCAAATCAGGCCTGAACTTTCCCTAGAAGCAAAGATAACTAAATTGAGACTGTCGTACTTTGGCCACATCATGAGAAAAGTCAGTAATGCTTGACAAGGTAGAAGGCAATAGGAAAAGAGGAAGACTGCATTCCAGATGGATGGATTCAGTGCAGGAAGCAGCAGCCCTGAGTCTGCAAGACCTGAGCAGTTGACGATAAGGTGACTTGGAGATCTCTTATTCTTGGGGTCTAAATCAATGTGACAACAGTTAGCAACTACATCCTCTCTGAAGCATGAAAAACTTTAGCTGCTCCAAAGGGTTGCAGCCAGATTGTGAAATGGGGCTGACTAACAACTCCCTCACCCGCAAGAGATCCACTGGGCCCTTGGTATCCGCTGGAGTTTGGTTCCAGGACCCCTCATGGATACCACAATCCATGGATGCTCATTAAATGCAATGGTGTGGGGAAATTATGTCCCTCATATAAAATAGCAATATCTTTTTGGAATTTATATCTTTGTAGACTATGTTCCAGATGGATGGTTGAATCGGTGGATGTGGAGGGCTGACTGTACTTCCAAATGAAGGGCAGGGCTGCCCCAAACTGGAGATCTGGGTAACCTCAAGGAGATGCTGGACTCCAGTTCCCATCAGTCCTGTCCACTGGCATAGGTAGGAGTAGCCTTTCATTATCATGGATATCCCCCTCACAATTCTCTTTCTCATGGAACAGGAGACACTGTCTTTCCTCAGTTTCTTCACCTCTCTTTGCCAGCCCACCCTTCAACCCCGTTCCTCATGAACAGCTCTTTGCAACCAGGATTTCTCCATCCAATGCTCCACGTTGCTTGCCTTGATTCCTGATTCCCCTTTAATAATAATTCCAATCTTTTCTCCCCATCCCTACACACACAAATAAGGGGGAAAGAGCACCCACCTCCTTCCCGTTCTCCCCAGGGGGTTTTTCTGCTAAGGAACGACATTCAGCCCTGGCCCCCTGACACTAATGTGTAGCGACAGCACTGTTATTCCCATCAAGTGTGTGTACAGCAAGGAAGGGGGGATTGGGTGTGACAGCAACCACAGCACTTGGGAGGAGAGGACAGAAACACTCCCACCATCGCACACACATATAAAGGGCATTACATCAGTGCTGATCTCGACATCTCCTTGCCCCAGTTGTAGAGCCATAGCTGGCGGCCTGCAACTGGACTCTTTGGGGATGCGTCAGGCACTCTTTCTGGGATTTCAAGTCAAATGTGGTTCCTCTGGCCCTTGGATATATACACAATGTATGCAGGCAGGATCCATTCCAAGCACAATAGAAGTTAACCTGAAACACTTCACAACCTGAAACCTGCATCTGAAGAAGGTAGACCAAGTCCACGAAAGCTTGCATTACAACCTCTTCAGTATCTCACCTTGGAGATACTGGGGTTTAGGATTGGAATGGATCACTGAGATAACTGATTTGATCTCCATCATGTTTGCAAGGTTTCCCATGCTTAAGAATGAGATCTGAGTTTAGAATCATAGATTCTGACTCAGATCTCGTCCCTAAGCAACAGAAAACTTGCAAACATGATGGAGATCCAATCAATTGTCTCAGCGATCCATCAGTTCTGAACTCCGATCTCATCCCTAAGCATAAGAAACCTTGCAAACATAGTGGAGATTATTTCTCTCAGCGATCCATCGATTCTGAACTCAGTTCTCGTCCCTAAGCATAAGAAACCTTTCAAACACGATGGAGATCAAATCAATCATCTCAGCAATCCATCAATTCTGAACTCAGATCTTGTCCTTAAGCAATTCTCTCACTGATCCATTACAAACAATGGAAGCTAACAACCTGAAATACAGTACTAACAACCAGAAACCTGCATCTGAGGAAGTAGACCAAGGCTACGAAAGCTTGTGCTACAACGTCTTTTGCACAGTTAGTCTCAAAGGTCGCACCTGATCCCCTTGGAGACACGGATTTAGGACTGGAATGGATCATTGAGATAACTGATTTGATCTCCGTTATGTTTGCAAGGTTTCTCATGCTTAGGGGTGAGATCTGAGTTGGTTGCTGCAAAGATTTGCTTCCAACATGGAACTGACAGGCAAACGCCTTGGAATCAGTCTAGAGTCAGTCTGGATATTCAGTATGCAAAGGGAACTTGTAGCATTCCTTTGCATACTGAATTTCTAGACTAACTCAACTCTAACCTGAAATACGTTCCAGAGTACCAAAATGTTCTGCCATTGACCTATACCAGCAACTGAGATTCCTGGGATTCCTTAGCCAGGGCAGTTAAAGCAGTCTCAAACCAGATTATTTCTGCAGTTTGTTTTGGACCAGTAAATGCAGTCATGGTAAGATTAATATTAATAAATGCGTAAGTATGGTGCATGCAGAGCTATAAAAGATGGCACTCTCTTGTGTAAAGCAGTGCATGCCTGCATTTGTGCACACCTTCTTCTCCTTCCCTGTCTCACTAGCATTTGTTGAGTTATATATTTACATGAAGTGTGCTGGGTACATTTACACATTTGTGCCTTGCCTTTGCACAAACGTGCCTGATCTTTTTCCTCCTTAGACCTAGCTACACAAAACTACACTGATATCTGGTGGAGAAAACCTATGAGTCCATTAGATCTTTAAGATCTTCTGGATGGATAGCCCCTTCTCTATGGCCCACTACCTTCTCAAGGGAGACAGGGCCTTCTTGGTGGTTGCTCTCCCTTTTGTTTGCAATTGAAAACATTCTTGTGCCACCAAGCTTTTGGGAAACGAATGAAGTGGGCCTTGAAGGATGTGCTGTGATTTTAAAAAACATTTCATGGCCTATTTAATCTTTAATGTTTTTAATGTTTATAACCTGTTGTTGTTGTTGTTGTGTGCCTTCAAGCCACTTCCAGCTTATGGCAACTCCAAGGCGAACCGAACCTATCATGGGGTTCTCTTGGCTTGTTTCTTCAGAGGAGGGTTGCCATTGCCATCCTCTGAGGCTGAGAGAGTGTGACTTGCTCGAGCTCACCCATTGCATTTACATGGCCGAACGAGGAATCGAACCCTGGTCTCCGGAGCCACAGTCCAACACTCAAACCTCTACACCACACTGACTCTTTTGTAGCACTCTTATGCTTTGGGTTTACATGGCCAAGCCGGGATTTGAACCCTGGACTCTCAGTGTCCAATGCTCAAGCCACTACATCACACTGGCTCTCACAAACCTGACAATTTTGCATTTTATGTAACTTTATATTTCTGCATTTATCAAATGTTTTGTATGGTTTTTGATCTGCATTGTTTTAGCTCTGTTGTTACCCGCCTCGAGTCCAGCTGTTGCAAGGAAGGCAGGATATAAATGAATAAAATAAAGATAATAATAATACACAGACGAACCCTCATGTTTGCATACACGCAGCACTGCGTCGCTTGGAAAAGGTCTCCCCGTTCCCACACTTTTCCAAGCTGAAACCAGTGCCTAATTCTAAAATGCAAAAGGGATTTCGGAATAAGATTCCCACCCACCTTTTCCTCTCGAAGACTCACCCAGACACATGCTGCAGCCCACCTAGTTTCCCTTTGGGCTGCGGTTCTGCCGTTCCCTTCCCCAAGTGAAGTCATGCAGTGCCTCTAAAAATACCACCTTGAGCTCATAGCCTGGCAGTACCCAAGGAGGGCATCTGTCTCCTCGGGTTTCACCCCATCATGAGCTCACCACTTGGCCCTGGAAATGCTGTGCAGTTTGCTGATGGAGGTGGAGAGGAAGAATCAGAGAGGCCAGGGGAGTTGGGTTCCAAAGACCCAAGGCCTTAGGATTTGGAGGGTTTCTTTTTTGTGGGTTTTTGGACTATGTGTCCATATTCTGGAAGGGTTTATTCCTGACGTTTCGCCAGCATCTGTGGCTGGCATCAGAGAATGCTGGCATGGAAGAGAGTTGGGTGTGTGTGTGTGTGTGTATATACACACACACTGTGTGACCCTGGGTAGGGAAGAGTGATTTCCATGTTAATCTGTGTATTCTTCTGTTGTTGATGCCAAGGCCTATATACCCCACTGTCTTCCATGCCAGCATTCTCTGAAGATGCCAGCCACAGATGCTGGCGAAACGTCAGGAAGAAACTCTTCTAGAACATGGCCACAGAGCCCAAAAAACCCACAAAAAACTACAGATGCCGGCCGTGAAAGCCTTCGACTTCACAGCGGTGAGCATTTTTGTGGCTGCTATATATTTTTTTTTATCATCCAGATTAACAAATGTATTACTACGTTTTCATAGTGTGCAAAATCTTAGACTGAAAAAAGTAATACCGTGGTCCCTTGATATCCGCTGGGGGTTTGGTTCCAGGATCTCTTGTGGATACCAAAATGTGGATGCTCAAGCCCCATTATGTACAATGGATTAGTGAAATGGCATCCCTTCTATAAAATGGCAAAAGCAAAGTTTGCTTTTTGGAAAGGCTGCAAGCTTCATTCACTTCTGGTGTTCCATGTAAATTGTTCAATTCAGAAGTCTTTAAATTTGCCACGAAAACCTTTGCTTTAGGGTCCCCATAAGTCAGAAGCGACTTGAAGGCACACAATAACAACAACCAGAAGCAGGATGATGGGGCCCTTGCAGAGCTCCCATTTATAGGGTTGCCCTAAATCGAAGTCCGCTTGATGGCAAATAGGAACAACAACTATAAACAGAAGCAGGCGTAGAAAACAGAAAGCTGTGTTGTTTTCATGTGTATAGTTTTTAAGGGCTTTTGTCTTTTTAATTGTCTTCTATTTTTAAACAATGGATCCGTTTTAATTTGGCCGCAGTTTGATTCCGTTTTGACCGTCACTTTTGTAAGTTTTTAACTAAGTTTTTAGAGGGTAAGCCGCTTCGGGTCCCAATTTGGGGAGAAAAAGCGGGATGCAAATTAATAGAATAATAACGAATAAATAAGCATATCTATGTTTCCTGATATTGCATATATGTCTGACTTGGTGATGCCAGAATCTGTTTATACCACTCTTTTCTTCTGTATTCCTGTGCTACTGTATAGTACTGTTGCTGTTTGCAGGGCAGCTACAAGTCCCTCTGCAAAGTGCCACAGGATCCTGGTCTCCAGAATCTGAAAGCTTTTGTTTTGTTTGGGGGAGGATAGGAGGGCCCATGTCACACTCTCTCAGCCTCAGAGGATCGCAGTGGCAAAACACCTTCAAACAAATCTTGCCACACCGTAAGTTGGAAATGACTTAAAAGCACACAAAAAAGTATTATATTTTTAAAGGAAAGAAAAAAGATTCACCTTTCCTGACTCTGCGGCAAGGACATCTGCTCACTCCTTTTCCAGGACATGTCCTCCATCCCCACCTTCTGTCCGGGAGGCATTTCCAAAGTGTCCTCCATTATGACCCCAACTAAGACGCATGCACTTCTGTTTCTATTGCAGGTTGCATGTAAGGAACTTGTTACTGGCCCATTTCTAGGCCTCCCCGTGTTTGTTTTTGCACACATGTGTTTCGTAGAAAAGTGCGCCGGCTTTTGTGCGCACATGCAAGGAAGCCTTGGTGTGGGAGCCTTGGCACAGATGTGAATGCGTGGCGACATTTCGGCCACAGTTTACCTCCGTCGTCCCTATCTAAAACCCATCGGCTGGTGTCCCCGGCACTGCCATGGCATCACCGTCTTAAAAATAACCCCAAATGTCATCCTGCTATTCGGGACAAGTAAAGGTACCTGTAAGGGGAGAACGCCGGTGCTCTCCTCTTTCAGCCTCTGGCAGCGAAATGGGAGAAACAGATTCCCCAAATCCACCCCTTTGCACCCATCCTGCCCCCCCAAATCCTCTCCAAAGCCCTTGGCAAAAGCTCCTCCTCGCCTGGGTCCTCCTACGCACCCCGAAAAAGGATAACCTGTCACAACAAAGCCAGGCGACAGCCGACACAAACAAACACCCACACTTCAGGGAGACCTTCGGGGGAAGAAAGGAGGACGATTCCATCTCTCTCTTCCTCTCTTCCCTGCCCTCCTTTGGCAGATTCCCCCTAAACCCAAGCCACAGAATCGTAGGGCTTTATCACACGGGGAAAATTGGAAGGTTAATCCGGGGTAATCTAAGGTATTTCACGTAATTTTGCAAAAGATTTTCAAACGACGTCGCGCGCAAACGGAAGGCAGTCCAAACGCAATCGTGAGACACCCCAGGAATAGCTGAATGCGGAAAAATATCAAATTTATAAATCCCTTTCTACTGCGGATTCGCAGTCAATTTGCATTTGCGTTAGTATGAAATGCATCTCCAGTTGGGCCACGGGATTCCTGTCGGCCATGGGATCTGGTCCTTCCTGCGCATGTGCAAACATGCTCATTCGAAATCAAGAAGTCAATGGGTATGTACTCATGTGATGAGTTCATTCACATTCGCACGGCTTTCTCTTTCGGATGGACGCTGTGTTCATCTGAGCGTGTGAAAAGTCACTACGTAATTTCTTGCATTTTCGGATTGCCGCCCCTTTCTGCTTTTGGGACGGTGATACATTCCTCCGTATGAAAAAGTCTTATAGAGTTGCAAGAAACCTCAAGGGACATCCATTCCAACCCCTTGCTGCCATGCAGGAACTCTCTTTTAAAAACCTCCAAAGACTTCCTTTTGCAAGCCACCTTTGACGCTGTTGTTGTCGTTGTAGTTCCCTGCCCTAGTCGATCCGGACGCATGGCAACCCTGCGGATGAGACATCCTCCTTTTCCAAGGTGTGTCCTCCATTCCCACCTTCTGTCCAGGAGGGCATTCCCAAATGTCCTCCATTCCGACCCCAACTAAGAAGCATGGATTTATAACTATAGGAATGCTTCCAGGTTTTGTTTTGGTATGTCCTCCCTTTTCCTCCAACATCCTCCATTTGGTGGTGTCATGTCCTTCTTTGTGGCGAGGACATCTGCTCACCTTGGACGCCCTCCTTTTCCAGGATGTGTCCTCCATCCCCACTTTCTGTCCAGGAGGGCATTCCCAAATGTCCTCCATTCTGACCCCAACTACGAAGCATGCATTTCTATTTCTGTGAGTGTTTTCAGCTTTGGTTGTGTCATGTCCTCCCTTTTCCTTGGGCATCCTCCATTTGGCGGTGCCTTGTCCTCCTTTGCGGTGAAGCCATCAGGTCACCAGGGACATCCTCCTTTTCCAGGACAGGTCCTCCATTCCCTCCTTCGGTCCAGGAGGAGTTTCCAAAATGTCCTCCATTCTGTCCCCAACTACGAACCGTGCATTTCTATTTCTATGCATGTTTTCAGCTTCTGTTTAGGAATGTCCTCCATTTGGTGGTGTCCTTGTCCTCCATCCTGACCCAAACTAAGAAGCATGCATTCCTATTTCTATGAGTGCCTATAGCTTTTGTTTTGCAATGTCCTCCTTTTAACATCCAACTAAGAAGCATGCAATTCTAGTTCTGGGCATGCTTTCAGCTTTTGTTTTGCAATGTCCTCCCTTTTCCTTGAGCGTCCTCCATTTGCTGGTGCCCTTTGCCTCCTTTGTTTGAGGACAGCTGCTCACCCTGCCTTCCTAACAGGATCCATGCCTCTAGCATTGCTCTCTTTCAACATCCCTCTGCCTTTCCTAGCCTTATTGTCTATATACAGTACACACCATTATTGACTACATCGGATGCCCTTCAAATCCACATGGAGTGCTTTAAAAACACCTCCAAATGGGCCACTCTGACACACAAATGCACACAAATACACACACAGGCGTCTCTTTTTCTTCCCTCCCCAGACACCAAAATAAACAACACCATGCCCAGCAATGGGATCTCCTCTTTGGAAACCTCTCATCTCCCCTTTGAAACTGCAAAACCCTGCCAGGAAAGACCCACAACACAAAGTCACCTTTCCAAATGCACACGAGAGAATGAAAATGAAATAGATGCAAAGAGACCCCCCCCCTTTCAACTGGAAAGCCCCACTCACCTGCATCACACCCTCAAGCTGAAATCCATGGGTTTCTCCCCCTTTTTAGGGGTACCTTTGGGGTGAGATGGGGTTAAAAACCCAAGACCTGGTGCCTGCTGACACTTAGCTGGACTCCGGCTGTGGCTTCTTTCGCCCCTCCTTTCAAGCCCCCCGGGTCTTTGTCCGCTTAGCCCTCTTTGGGTCCGGTCCTGGGTTCGAGTGCTGCCCCGCAGCTGGGCTTCAGGGCTTTAGAAGCGCTTCGGAGCGGAGAGGGAGGGGGCCGCTGAGAGGAGGAGGCCAGGCTTGGAGGGTGACATCATCGCCAGCCAATCAGGAGCTGCCCGGCTTTCTCTTGGGGAAAGGTGACGTAATCGGGGAGCACGTGACCCCCAGCCCAGCTGCTCCCATTCATTGTCCACACTCTGCATCCATCCACACGCTGCAGGGAACAACCCGCATTCATACCGCTTTAACTGCCCTGGCTCAGTGCTGGGGAATCCTGGGAACTGTAGTTTGATCTGGAGACTATACTTGTATTGATGCAGCCAACTTTGGCCAGAGCTCACCTGGAAAACTGTGTCTGGCGCATAAATTTTCAAGCATTAAAACAGTTAAAAACAGTACAGTCAAACCATTACAAGATACAATATTCTGATCCTGATCTCATTGTATTTAATGGGACTTGAGCATCAGCGGATTTTGGGATCTGCAGAAGGGTCCTGGACCCAAACCGAACATACTGTATCTAAAAACTATTGTATATCTACCCGACTATAAGTTATATATGAGGTCAACTTATATACTGTAGAAGTCGAAGGCAGGTTTGGGGGCCAAAATAATGGGTTTTGATACGAATCATGGATAAGTCGAGGGTAAAACGTAAGGAGCATGTAATGAAGGATGTAAAGGATGGAGCAAAGGAAGACAGTGCCAAAGAGATTACAAAATCCCTTCAAACAACTACAGTATATATGTGCTCGGACTAAAGGCTGGATGGATCAGAAAGTGCTTCCAGGGCAGATTGCTTTTCACCATATATATGGGTTACGAAATTAATTCGTTCCGCGGCCGCTTTCGTAACCCGAAAAGCCTTCGTAAGCCGAAATGCCATAGGCGCTAATGGGGAAAAGCCGCGATTTCGTGCGAAAAAGCCGAAAAAAGCACCAAAATTTTTTTCGTAACCCGAAAAAACATTCGTAACCCGGAACAATTATTTCCTATGGGATTTTTTCGTATCCCGGAAATTTCGTAACGTGGGTATTTCGTATCCCGAGGTACCACTGTATATATGTAGAGTGTTGTCCCGTGCAGCATTTTGACAAACCCTTCTTTTGTCTGGGTGACTTTGACTTTGCTCATGCGCCAGACCTCCCTTGTGTGACTCAACAGGCCGGCGCCTCTGGAGCCACCCACAACAGGATGAGGGCATCCATGTTGGTCATCGGGTCATTTGTGTCATCCCAGGTGTGTGTCATTGTGTAACGGTTGTACTTCCCTTTCGGTCGGACTGGCACATGTCTGTTCATCCTGGACGGCTTCTAGCCAAGGCCCAGGAACAGGAGAGGATCTAGGTTACTTGCCATGGGCTCCGTGGAGTTATAGCTAGTTAAAAATGTACAGTATTTGCCATTTAAACAACCATTTCACATTGTTATTTTCATTGCGGAACATGGACAGTGTTACTTTCAACGATCAGCGGTTCTTGCTATTTTGATTTGTTGTTAGCCATTTTAGTAATTGTAAACTATTGCAATTAATTCATTTTAATAACGAATTAATGAATTCATTGTAATTACTTGTAGCACCTTTGAGACTAATTTCTCACATACCAATATATCTGTTTTCATGCCACTCTATGCATCTGAGGAAGTAGACTGAAATCTGTGAAAGCAAAGAGCTAGTCTCAAAGGCGCTGCAAGATCTCTCTCTATACTGATTCTACAGACTAACACGGCTATACCTTTGCATTGTAATTACTTGTAATTGTATTAAATATTTTACATGTTGTTGTTGTTGTGTGCCTTCAAGTCGATTCCGACTTATGGCGACCCTAAGGCAAACCTATCATAGGATTTTCTTGGCAAGATTTCTTCAGAGGAGGATTCCCATTGCCATCCTCTGAGGCTGAGAGAGTGTGACTTGCCCAAGGTCAGCCAGTGGGTTTCATGGCCAAACTGGGACTTGAACCCTGGTCTCCAGAGTCATAGTCTAACATTCAAACCACTACGTCACACTTGCTCAACATATTATTGCATTGTACGTTGTTATTATTATTATGCCTTAACATAATATTGTACATATTATTACAATGGATTATATTATATTCTTAAATTTCCACAGGATTGGATCGTTGGCAAATTATGTTTTCTTCGACAAGACTGCTAAGACTTTGGCACTATTACTAAACCTTTCCAGAGTTCTGACATCTCTTCCTTTGAAATATGGTAAGTCAGTCCTACTACTGTATTTGGGGTCCTGGGCATCTACTCCAAAGACCTCCTACTCTCATGGCACCGCTAGCTAGGAATAAACCCTTGCTTTTCCTTCCTCAAAGGGAGTCTGCTGGGTAAGGCTTAATGTCCATCCAATCTAGGAGCCACAAAGCAACAACTTGCTGCCATTTTGATACCCCTGGCGGGACATGACAAAAACAACAGTCCCCATCCATAGTAATTCCCCAGTAGATGTTACTTAGAGTTACAGTGGGCCCTTCTTATACACGGATCTTTTTATACACGGACTCAAGCATCCACGCTTTGAAAATGTTCAAAAAAAGTATAAATTTCAAATATCAAACCTTGATTTTGCCATTTTTATAAGGGACACCATTTTGCTATGTCATTGTATTTAATGGGACTTGAGCATACAGGGATTTTGTTATCCACGGAGGATCTTGGAACCAAACCCCAGTGGATAACAAGGGTCCATGTACAATACCTCCTGGCCTAGGTGTTTGTAGAATCATAGAATTATAGCGTTGGAAGAGACCTCAAAGGCCATCCAACCCAACCCAGCCCCATTCTGCCATGCAGGAAGAGACCATCAAAACATCCCCAATAGATGGCCATCCAACCTCTGTTTAAAACCTCCAAAGGAGTAGAGCCCACCGCTCTTCAAGGCAGTATGTTCCACTGTTGAACAGCTCTTACCATCAGGAGGTTCTTCCGAATATTTAAATGGAATCTCTTTTCCTGTAGCTTGCATCCATTGCTCCATGCCCTGTTCTCTGGAGCAGCAGAAAACAAGCTTGCTCCATCCTTAATATGACATGCCTTCAGATATTTAAACAGGGCTATCATATCACCTCTTAACTATCTCTTCTCCAGGCTAAACATCCCCGGTTCTTTAAGCCGCTCCTGAGGCTGAGAGATTGTGACTTGCCCAGGGTCATAGGTTTCATAGCCAAGTGGGGATTCAAACCCTGTTCTCCAGAGTTGTAGTCCAACGCTCAAACTGGTACACTGGCTTGGGTCACTATAAATTGGAAAGGCACACAACGAGGACAACAAAGCTACATCTCTCCATTCTCTCTCATACACTGAGCATCATTTAATCATTCTCTGTTGTGTCTATTGCCTTGTTCATTTTTCCTCTTTGCACAGAGTTGGCAGGGGATGGTTTTGCATGTTCTCTGCTCCTTCTCTTGCTCTGTTATCCCTTCAGATTCGCAGCAAGGAGAACTGCAGACTTCACTCCCAAATGTGGCGGCCCCATAGAATTGCATATGAGCATACTGATATTAGAAGTTTTCCTTTTGAAGACCTCTTGCCTAATAATCTCTGCTAGTGAAGTTTGCCTTGCAAGTACTCAGACACACATACAGATCACATATAGAAAAGAGAAAAATCCCCCTTTGCTCATTCTGGATTGTCCCAGGGATTTCCTGCTTCCAAGCTGAATGAGGAGGGTGAGTAAAGGGAAAATCCAGCTTCAGTCCCTTCCCAGCACTATTCCCAAATCTCTGCCAAATCCTAGCTCAGTCTCAACTTGCAGAAAATATGACTGTACCAAGTTTCAGCTTTTTATAGCAGCCAGACGTACAGGATGAAAGCGGGTGTTTTAAAACAATAATAGTGTATTTTGTATTCTTGGCCTTCTTTTAACCTTGATCTACAGTGAGCCTTTGGTATCCACTGGGATTTGGTTCCAGGAACTCTGTGGATACTGAAATCTATGGATGCTCAAGTCCCATTATAAGAATATTTTCCAGCCATGGGTGGTTGAATCTGTGGCTAAGAGATCGGTGGATACAGAGGCCTGACTCTATAAGCCTTACGGAAAATATCAATTGAGTGGTATGTATATTGAATAAATCACATTGAAACTCTTTCTTTCATTTGTACACAGAAACACACACTCACTCACTCACATTCCATCGCCATAAAATCAACTGCAGTTGTTTTTTCTCCATGAGGTATTTCCTAGGTCTGGATAAACTGGTTTAGCTAAAAATAAGGGTGTCAACCCAATGACTGTTGTCTGTGTGTCATACACACATCACTCTGAAACAGAATTTAGAAAATGCGCATGCTGGCGGAGAGATACTGGGATTTATAGTCCACAAAGGAACCTTTCCAGGTTCTTCTCTGTCAAATCCCAAGAAGAAGGCTTATTTGGCTGGATCCAGGAGGCAGATCTGAAAAGCAGGGGTGGTTCTAGCATTGGGCAGAGGGGGGCAATGGCCTCAGGCAGCAGCTGCTAAGGAGTGTCAGTGATGTCCTCCAAGACGTTGGGGCAGAACTGGGTGTGCCATGTGGCGTGCCATCTCCCTCATGCCCAGCTGCTAGCAATGCCAGATTAAGGAACAAACTAAGCAAAATACCATTTAGAGCCTCTGATTATGAGGACCTTTTAAAAAATGCCTGTTTTAAAGAGAGTGGGACCTTGGTATCCACTGGGACAGAGAGGCAGTACAAACTGACACTTTGTGCCAGCCTGAATGCATACTAGGGGTAAAGAAGGGCTGAGCATTTACACGCTCCAAGCCCTTCTTCCTCCACCGGGACGTCATCTTGGCACGCACCCATTTACACAAGGTGCACCATGATGATGTCCCTCATGCGCAGCACCCAAACAGCGCTGCTCACAAGGGGTTTATGGCACCCTTTCTATGATACAAAAAGAAGGTCCTTTTTGGGGCTTTTTTTGCTCCGTGCGCAGGTCGCAGCATCTGGTTGCTGTGCCTTGCTTTTGGGGCTAAAAGGAACAGCGTTGAGCCGCCCGTCTGTCGAGCCCCTTAATTCCAGGACTACCATCCCCTTGTGGATACCAAAATCCATGGATGCTCAAGTTCCGTTAAATACAATGGCGTAGTAAAATGGTGTTCCTCTACAAATGGCGTCCCTTATATAAAATGGCAAAATCACACCTTGCTTTTTGGAATGTATGTATTTTCAAATTATCTTCAAACCGTGGATATGTGAATCCATGGATATGTGAATCCATGGATATGCAGGGCTGACTCCATAATGGCTGCTTGACTTTCCCTTGTAGCATTGTGGGCAAACTAAATGCCCTAAAGCTTCCAGATCCTGCCTGATCTTGGAAGCTAAGCAGGGTCAGCCTACCAGGAGCTGTAGGCTATATTTCAGAGGAAGGAACTGGCAGAACCATCTCTAACTATCCCTTGCCTAAGAAACTCTGATGATAGTCACTCATGGGATCACCGTAAGTCAACATTTGACGTGAAGGCACACACACAGGAGAGTTTAAGATCTCAGATCACGAATGATCTCTCAGTTAAGGGAGGGAGGGATGCAAAAAATGTAGGATTTAAACAATAGAATAGGGCACTGCATGTCAACCTTTTTTCCTTCTGCATTTTTGGACTTCCAAAAACTCTAGCAAGCATGGCCAGTAGTTCAGGTTTGTGGAAGCTGTAGTTTAAAACACTTGGAAGACCAGAGACTGGGAACCACTGGTAGTGTGTGCGTGTTGTGTGCCTTCAAGTCATTTCCAACTTATGATGACCCTAAGGCCATGGGGTTTTCTCGGCAAGATTTGTTCAGAGGAGGTTTGCCATTGCCTTCTCCTGAGGCTGAGAGCATGTGACTTGCCCAAGCTCACCCAGTGGGTTCCATGGCAAAGAGAGGGCTTTCTAAATTGTTGACACACATCACTTCGGGGTTTGTCTTAATCCCAGCTTTCTGCCCTCAACTCCAGTGGATAGCACTGTTCCATCACCAGCATTGGAGAAAGGGTCAACTCCCAGTCCAGTTCACTTTGGAATCAAGTGGAAATGCCCTATCATCCTTTAATCCAAATTCAGAATGGTCTATGGCGCTGTATTTCCAGTTTCTATGAATGGTTGTGAAAGGTGGAAAGTGAAGAAAGTGGATAGGGAGAGAATCAATTGAGTTGAGATGTGGTGCTAGTGTGGTGCAGAGGTACGGGTGTTGGACTGTGACTCTGGAGACCAGGGTTTGATTCCCTGCTTGGCCATGAAACCAACTGTGTGAGCTTGGGCAAGTCACACTCTCTCAGCCTCAGGGGAAGGGCCATGGCCAACCTCCTTTGAACAAATCTGGCCAAGAAAACCCCAGGATAGTTTCGCCTTAGTGTAGCCATAAATCGGGAAACAACTTGAAGGTACACAACACACACAATGGTTTGAGATGCATTGTGAAGCAGTGGTTTGAGCGTGGGACTACGACTGGGGACCAGGGTTCAAATCCAAGTTCGGCCATGTAAAAACCCACTGGTTGACTTTGGGCAAGTCACACTCTCTCAGCCTCAGGGGAAGGACCATGGCCAACCTCCTCTGAACGAATCTTGCCAAGAAAATCCCAGGATAGGTTTGCTTTAGCATCGCCATAAGTCAGAAATTACTCAAAGGCATACAACAACAACACAACTTGCATCTGCTGACTTGCAATAACTAATGACATTAACAAATTATTATTATTATTATTATTATTATTATTATTATTGATTACAAATCCCCAAAAAGAGGGTTTTTTTCTAGCTGTCATTCATATTAAGGGTTGGCTTAATGCCATGCCCTAGCACTGGCCATTGTTATTATTATCGGTATTATTTATTATGCTCTCCGTATAATTTTTGTACTATAAAAACACCATCAGAGCAATGTGGACAATAAAAACTGTGTTACAATGATCTGACCATTGCAACTAGCAATTGTTTCCAACAGCGGCAAGGGTTGAATGCGACCGTTTCATGTGGTTTGCACATATTGCATTTGGTTGCGTTGTTTTAAAATTGCAATGATGGCAAATATATTTACATGGTTCCGGGTGCCCAGAGACTGCCACCTCAAAAACCAGAGAACAAAGACCCATGGGAGGGCTGTGTGTGTGTGTTTGTGTCTCCCTAGGTAATTCCATCTCTTGCTGGCCTTCTGTGCAAAGACACAATAAAGAGGGCCCCTTCTCTCCCAAGGACTTAAACCGTGATGTCATTGCCAGCCAATTGCAATGCGTCGCTCTTGCTCCAAGTTGTAAATCTTTGCATTTCATGTATTTATTCTGGTCCAAGAGTAGCGGAGGAGGAGTCTTGAGAGCAAACGCCGCGATCGAAAAATCGCATCGCCAATTTCAAGATAATAATAGATTTCGTTTCGGTGGAGTGCAAGGGGAGGATCAGGCCGTTGTGCACAAACGCATGTACTTTTGTTGCGAGGACTTTGGGCTCCTGGTCTTTCGTTGGCGGGGAGGGAGCACAAAAGAGTTATAGAAAAGAGGTTTAAAAATGAATGGCACATGGAACGAAGAAGCGTATGAAGGCAAACCCCAAATTCTAGAAAGCTAGGTGGAATAACAACAACAGTATTTACTTATAACACTCTGTCCACCAAAGGGCAACACATCAAACAATATATAATCAAAAACTGACACTAAAACACAGCACTAGAAAATGCTAGAATACTAAAATAATATGCTAACGGACTAAAACAAATCCCCTATCAAGCTGGAATAAGAGAAACTGGGAAGAATAAATCAGAACGATATTCCAGTCGATAATATCCTAATCGAACTGCTACAATCCACACCGCCAGAACCAACTCTGGTATGAACTAAAATACGACAGCAAATATGGAATACAAAATGCTGGCCAACAGACTGGAAACGTTCAATCGATATGGCCATCCACAAAGAAAGGAGGCACAAAAAACTGCAGCAACCATAGGACTGTAGCATTAATGTCCCATGTTCTGACCATATCATGAGAAGACATGACTCGCGAGAAAAGGCAATAATGCTTGGCGAGGAAGAAGGCAATAGGAACAGAGGAAAACCACATTCCAGATGGGTGGACTCCACCAAAGAAGCCACGGTTGTCCCGAGTCTGCAAGACCTGAACAGGGATATGGAGGATAAGATGGTTTGGAGGTCTCCATTCATGGGGTCACCATACGTTGAAGTCAACAATGCACTCCAGAGATCAACATTTTTCTCCCCAAAAATGAGCTCTAGAAGGTATGGAGGGCATTTCTCCCTGGTTTTGCCTCCAAATGCCCTCTGGGGATCTAGGAAAGTGCCAAAACATGCCCCCACATCCCCTAGAAGACATATGCAAGCAAAAAAAGTTTTGGGTTTTTCTTTTTTGTGGAGTAAGTCCACCAAGGTGTAGAGGCTTGAAAGGTGGATTAGGACCCTGGAAGACCAGAACTCGAATCCCCTCTCATCCATGGAAACTGACTAGGTGACATTGGACTAGTCACACTCGCTCAGATTTAGAGGAATGGAAGGGGAAAACCCCTCTGAAAAGATTCTGCCAAGAAAACCTCATGGGCCTTAGGGTCACCATAGATCAGAAATGACTTGAAGGCACTCAGCCACAGGTGTGGCCAGAGATGTGACCATCCAAGGTATCCTGGAGGGCTTGTCTTCCATTGTTGCCCAAACCTGATTTAAGATAGTGAACACTAGAATTTTACTTGAACTTTGTGGCTCAGCAGTTGACCATATGCTTTGGCGGGAGAAGGTCACAGGTTTAATCTTTGGTACGAACACGTTTGGCTGAGGAAGACCCTTCTTGAAGGCCATGGATATTTGCTGCCAGCCAGTGTTGACCAGGGACAACTCAAGACAATTTCCTACCTGAAGCAAAGGATAAAAGTAGCATCCCTTCAGTTCCATCTAAAGAAGTCCTACTCAGGTCTTGCAAATGCAGATCCTCATCGAGTCTAACCATCTGGCATGGGGTCTTCCTCTCTTTCTACTACAGTCTACCTTCCCTAGCATCATTGTCTTTTAGGATCATAGAATCATAGAGTTGGAGGAGACCACCAGGACCATCCATTCAAACCTTCTGCCATAAGAATATATCCAGCCTCTGCTTAAAAACCTCCAAAGAAGGAGACTCCATCATTCTCTGAGGCAACGTATCCCACTGTTGAACAGATCTTATCATCAGGAAGTTCTTCCTAATGTTTAGGTGGAATCTCTTCTCCTATCATCACAGAATAGTAGAGTTGGAAGAGATCTCATGGGCCACTCTGTAGTTTGAATCCATTGCTCCGTATCCTATTCTCTGGAGCAGCAGAAAACAAGCTTGCTCCGTCCTCAACATGACATCCCTTCCAATATTTGAACATGGCTATCATGTCATCTCTTAAGTTTCTCTTGCCCAGGCTAAACATACTCGGCTCCCTAATAGTTTCCCAGACATTTCAAAATTTTGGTCGCCCTCCTCTTGAGACAGAATTAGTTTGGTCTAGCACAGAGATCCCCAAACTTTGGTTCTCCAGGTATTTTGGACTTTGAGTCCCAGAAGCCCCAGCCACCATGGCTAATGTTGAGGAATCCTGGGAGCTGAAGTCCGAAACATCTGGAGGATAAGCGTTTGGGAATCACTGGTAGCAAATGGACTTAGGCCTTGCTGTACAAAATTGATTTGAACTATGCAGAACCATGGTGTCCTCCAGTCGTAGATGGATTGTAACTCTGGGCAGCATATCTCACAGGTGTGAAATGCTGGGAGTTGCAGTCCAACCACATCTGGAGGGCTGCATGATTTCAATCCCTTGCAAAGTGGGACACAGCATTCCTTGCTGTAAGAAGAGGGGTATCATTTTCACATACTCAGGTGCCCCAGTTTTTCACTTGCTAAATCCAGCCAGACACTGAGAACAGCAATACAGAAAACAAGCCGTGACAGTTTACCATTTGAAGAGCCTTCAGTGCCGCAGTGAGCTGCAGCAGAGTTGGTTTTGATATTTAAAAAATAGAATAAAATTAACTGTCCTTAAAAAACATAGGTCTCTGCCCTAAGCAGCTTACAGAAGACACTTACAGGACATGACCCAGGAGCAAATGGAGATATAGTATTTCCTTGGGCGTTGTTTTTGTTGGGGAAAGGGTTAAGCTTACGGATAAAGGAAAGTGCATTTGGCATGGATATTGCCACAGTTACTCATGCTCTGGTTTACATTCAGATTAGACTACTGCAGTGCGCTGTTTGTGGGACGGCTTTTGAAGATGACTTGAAGCTGCGGTTGATGGATAATGCAACATTCTGGATGTTTATTTGGACTATAAACGCCAGCTCTGCTTGGACTGGCACAAACCTTTATAGCCCTAAACATTTGGGACAAGTTACCCTTGGACAAGTCACTCTCTCTCAGCCCGAGGAGGAAGGCGATGACAACAAACCTCTTCTGAACAAATCTTGCTAAGAAAGCCCCACAATAGCTTGCCTTCCGCCATAAGTTGGAAACAATTTGAAGGCATGCAACAGCAGCAATAAAGGTGACAAAACGTGGCAACACCTCCATTTTCTGCTGATGCCATCCTCTCCCTGTCTCTTGTACAAAGACCATTGATGGGTTGGAGGTTTGCTGCATCAGAGAAAAGCACAAAAGGCTTGTCACAGAGCCGGCCACTCAGTCGATGTCTGACGCCACCGATCTTGGTGCAGCCGTGTCAGGCCTCAGAGGAAAATCTATACGGTGCCCCGGGATGTCCGCCCAAGCCGAGGCTGGATTCCCAGGGTGCTTATGGCAACACTGTGATTTTAATGAAATCCCTTCCATTTTGCTTTTTGCAGAGGGGCATTTGGGCAAGTCACACACCCTCGGCCTCCGAGGATGGCAACGTCAAACCCCTCCGAATAAATCTTGCTAGGAAAACCCTATGATAGTTTCGCCTTAGGGTCCCCATAAGTTGGAAATGACTTTGACACACAACATCAAGGCTCATATATACACTCTAGCTCTCCATCTGTATCTGTCTAGTCGTAGTTAGAGCCAGCACCAACTTTTAATATACTAATTATTGAATGCAAAGCTAATACTAAAGCTACCTTACTAACCAGACCTATTTTGATGGCCAAGTGGATATCTCAGTTTCTCTGGACGTTTCACTTTCTAACTTCATTTCCTAACTTGTTCATTTTGTGGTCAATGATATGAATTTGGCCTTTCCTTTTTGATATGCAGTCGTACACTGTGCACAGTTTAGTTACAATATGATGATGATGATGATGATGATGATATTTATTTATATCCTGCTTCTCCAAAAAGATCAACGAGGCTAACAATAAAACATCCATAAAATACATAAAATGCTCAACCATGTGGCACCATAACCCTTGTCAAGGAGGAAGAGAAAGTGTCTCATTTTGGGAGTATAAGTGTCTTTGGTTAATAAAATGGACAACTTTCCAAAGCTACTGTTGGGGAGATGCACTAAAGATTTCCATGCAATTTCTAAAGACATGTCAAGGATGCTATTGCTGAACCCCAAGAATAGCAAATTCTAGCATTGAACCAAAGTTCCTGAATTTCATTCTCTTGCACTCAGTTTTTCTTTCAAAGTTCAACTTTATTCCTCTCCAAACTTGGAGATATTTCTAAATGTTGGTCAATCTTTTTGAAATAAAAGAATATTAAATTCTCTCCTATTTGCATTGGCCACATTCAATATGAGCAGCTATTTCAAGCCTGGAAATCTTATACAGTCCCTGCCTACCTGCCCTATAAAGATGAGAGTTAAAGACGAGGAGCCTTTCAGGGGAGAAAGTTGGCAGCCTTAATACAACACTAAAAAGTCTGAGTATTCAGAGATTCAAAGCCAGACATTAACTTTAGCTCTCTAAGCCTTGGGTGGACAAAGCTATCCATTTCCATTCCTTCTGTATTTTTAAAAAATAAATCTATTTTATCCATTCAAAGCACTTCAAGCCTTGGGTAAATAAATCTATTATTATTATTATTATTATTATTATTAGTAACCTGCTCTTTTCCCAGAACTGGGACTCAGAGCGGCTATTTCCATTCCCATTTCTTCTGTATTTTTCTTTAAAATCTCACTTTTAGCCCCCTCCCAAGTATGAAAAAAAATGTGGTTTGGGGCAAATTCTTCTAAACAAACTGACACATAAAATTGTGCCCCATTGCCATGGTTCCTTATATCATTCCTGACCATCATCATCACCTTCACCACCAATTCTTGTTTCTCGAATCTTTGGCCCACTTCTTCCCGCTTCATCTCCTTATCCTTGCAGCAAGTGGCAAACGTACCCTACCTTGCATTCTTGCGTCGGAGGCACATGGATATATATTTTTTCACAAAAGGACTGGCAATGGTGCCCAGACTGGTGCCCAGCCGACGTGCCTGGAAGGCGGTTGTGTCTGTGCGCAGCCAAAATAGACCTCCTCCTGCTTCCCACGCCTGGCTTTGCTTCAGGTGGCCAACATGGACCGGCCAGAAGAAGTCCTGCTACGGCCAGCCGCCACTGTTGTCTTTGCCACCCTGTCCTCTAATGGGTATCGACAGGCCGAGAGAGAGGGAGCCCAGCCAAGCGAACGGCCACCTGACCCTGGCGGGGGGAGAGTCTCTCTCTGCCTGGCTTTCTGGCTCAGTCCATTAGCAAAAGGCTATTCTGGTTGCCAGAGAGAGCTGGGCGACATGGAGCAGGGCAGAGAGACCACCAAAGTACGACAGCCTTAGTTCAGGATTCAAAGATATAGCCGTGTTAGTCTGTAGAATCAGTACCTAGAGAGATCTTGCAGCACCTTTGAGACTCGCTGAAAGAAAGAAGTTGGCAGCAGGAGCTTTCCTAGACTTCACTCTACTTCCTAAATGCACCTGAGGGAATAGAGTGAAGTCTAGGAAAGCTCATGCTGCCAACTTCTTTACTTCATTTAGTCTCAAAAGTTATACAAGATCTGTCTACAGCCTTAGTTTAGTTCTCTTGGCTTCCAGAGAGATTTCTGGTTCAATCTGTATTAATCTGTTCTAGGACCTATTTGTTTGACTTCTTGCTTTCCATGGAATCCTCAGCACTTGAATCTTTGGCTCAATTCCTTCCCAGTTCTACTCCTTAGCCTTGCAGCAAGTGGCAACTATACCCTCCCTTGCATTCTTGCATCGGAGGCACATGGATTTTTTAGTGTTTCTTTTTAAATGAAAGGACCGGCAATGGTGCCCAGATTGATGCCCAGCCAATATGCCTGGAAGGTGGTTGTGTACATGTGCAGACTAAATTGACCTCCTTCTGTGCAAGAGGGCAGAGAGACCGCCAAAGTATGACAGTCTTATTTCAGTCATCTGGGTTTCCAGAGAGATTTCTGGCTTGATCTGTTTGAGGGCCCATTTCTTTGTCTTTTTGGCCGCCCGCCATATCTGAAGCACTTGTCTCCAGCACCACATCTCCAATGACTTGATTTTCTTCCTATCCGCTTTCTTCGTTGTCCAGCTCTCGCATCCGTACGTGGGAATACGATGGCTTGTATGAGTTTAACTTTCATGCTCAATTGTGTATCTTTACATTTTAGAAGGCACGACGCATTCGAAAAAACAATAATGCTAGAAAAAGTGAAGCGGAAAGAGAGGACGGCTGCATGCTAGATGGATGGATTATATAAAAGAGTATGAATTTGTGGGACCTGAGCAGAGCGGTGGAGGACGGGGAGTCTTGGAGATGTCTCATCCACAGGGTTGCCATGGGTTGAGATCAACAACAAAAGAGAGACAGTACTATCCTGTGCATGGGTAAGTAGCTTTGTGGGACAAGCACTGTCACTTGTTGTTTTTAGCTGCTTTCAAGTTGATCTCGACTCATGGTGACCCTATGAATGAGATGTCTCTAAGCCTCATTGTCCTCTAACTCTCTGCTCAGGTCTTGCAGGTCTAGACCCATGATCTCCCTGAGTAACTCTATCCATCTGGCATGCCATTTTCCTTCTACGTCCCTCTAATTTCTCCAACGTCCTTGTCTTTTCTAATGAGTCCTGCCTTTTCATGATGTGGCCAAAGTACGACAGACTCAGTTTGACCATCTTGGCTGCCAAGGAGACTTCAGGCTTGATCTGTTCAAGGGCCCATTTGTTTGTCTTCTTTGCTGTCCATGGTATCCTCAGCGCTCAGGGTCAAAAATCCTGGGTTTTGATATGACCCGTGGATAAGACGAGGGTAAAACTTAGGGGGCTATAAGGAAGGATGGAAAGGGGGAAAACACCACTTCTGTCCCTCCTCCTTCTCCGTCTCTGGACCTCTCCCGGCCGATTCTCAGGTGCTGGAGGAGAGGTTTTAACATCAGATTGAGAAGGGAAACAAGTGGATTTAAATGGAGAGGGTTTTCCCCCCATTGGAAGTAAGGTCTTGCAAAACGGACCAGAGAGAGAAGCGAGTGGATTTAAATGAAGAGTGGTTTCCATGGAAAGCCAGATTTTGCAAAACAGACTAGAGAGATGGTTTTAAATGGAGAGTTGTTTCCATAAAAAGCCAGGCCTTGCAAAACGGACTGGAGAGATGCTTTTAAATGGGAAGATTTTTCTAAAGGAAGCAGAGAGAAGGAAATGTTTTTAAATGGGGAGTTTGTCCAATAGGAAGCAAGGTCTTGCAAAACAGACTGAAAAGGGAAGGAATTGGTGTTAAATGGCGGTTGGGGCCTCAGTCTTGCTTGCTTTAGGACCTTTCTAAGGACTACTGGTGTATTGACCCATATATAAGTCTACCCAGAATTTTAGGGTCAACAGCGTTGATCGGTGCTCTTTTATAATCAGTCTGCCACCTGGTGGAGACAAAGTGGAGTTTCAGACCCATCACCATCATCATCATCATCTTGTGCTTGAAGAATGACAGTTTTATCACGGCCCAAGCTTTCACACCTCTCTGTTGGTTTTGCTGTAATGGTGCTAATATGGCTGCTCCTCGTGGAAATCCTATAGCCTTTTTGCCTGAGCGTTGATGAACGTACGACAATGTAAAACAGACATTTTAAAACATGCACACCAACACTCAGACCAACAACAAATGCGTGGAGATTACAAAGGAGTAGCCATGCTTTGATTGTGTATTCCTGCATGGCAGAATGGGGTTGGACCGGGTGGCCCTTGGGGGTCTCTTGAAGAGTAGGTTAGGAGGTCATATGATGGAGAAGAGAAGATTAAGGGGTGACATGATGGCCCCAAATGGAGAAGGGTCTGGAAACTGTGCCTTGTGAGGAGCGACTTAGGGAGCTGGGGATGTTTAGCCTGGAGAAGAGAAGGTTAAGAGGTGATATGATAGCCCTGTTTAAATACTTGAAGGGATGTCATATTGAGGATGGAGCAAGCTTGTTTTCTGCTGCTTCAGAGAATAGGACCCGGAACAATGGATGCAAGCTCCAGGAAAAGAGATTCCACCTCAACATTTGGAAGAATGTCCTGACAGTAAGGGCTGTTTGATAGTGGAATATTCTGCATTGGAGAGTGGTGGAATCTCCTTCTTTGAAGGTCTTTAAGCAGAGGCTGGATGGCCATCTGTCAGGGATGCTTTGATGGAGAGTTCCTGCATGGCAGAATGGAGTTAGACTGGATGGCCCTTGGGGTCTCTTCCAACTCTATGTTTCTATGATTCTATGGTTGAGAAATGATGATGATGATGTTTGCCATATTTTTAGACTCACATATTTGAAGGGATGTCATGGAGCAAGCTTGTTTTCTGCTGCTCCAGAGACTATGACCAGGAGCAATGGATGCAAGCTGCAGGAAAAAGGATCCCAGCTCAACATTCCTGAGAGTATTAAGAGCTGTTCGAGAGTAAAATACACTCCCTCTGAGGGTGGCGGAGTCTCCTTCTTTGGAGGTCTTTGAACAGAGGCTGGATGGCCATCTGCCCCAGGGGGTGCTTTGATGGTGAGTTCCTGCATGGCAGAATGGGGTTGAATTGGATGGCCTTTGGGTTCTCTATGATTCTATGAACTGCAGTGCCACTCATTTCCCACCAGGGGGCAGTGCATAGCTGACTATTTCGCCTATCCTCAGTTCATGCACCAGAATAAAGCCATTTTTAGGAGCAGAGGGAGCACCTTGTTCTAGTCTCTGGCACTTCCATTTTTCACTGCATTAATTTCCCAGGCACCTTGTTAGCAGCTTTGAGGTGAGAGTTCCTATCTGCAGGAACAGAGGAAACCTGTTCAGGTGTGTGGATCTCAGGGCCAGGAAAAGGCCAGGGAAGGGTTATCCAAGTGCGATTTCTGCATTTCAATCTCCCGGCCTCAGCTCCTTTGGTGGAATTTCTCACACCTTGATTTTCCTTGTTCCTCCCAGGTGAGAATGAATCAAAGGAGAGGAGCGCAAGGCACACAAGTCTGGATTGAAGCCTCCTGGGAAAGAAGACGGACCAGAGGCTGGATGGCCATCTGTCAAGGATGCTTTGATTGAGAGTTCCTGCATGGCAGAATGGGGTTGGATGGCCCTTGGGGTCTCTTCCAACTCTACGATTCTTTTGTGAATTGTTTGTTTTCATGGAATCGTAGGGTTGGAAGAGACCCCAAGGGCCATCCAGTCCAACCCCATTCTGCCATGCAGGAACTCACAGTCAAGGAACCCCTACAAACAGCCATCGAGCCTCTGTTTAAAGGCCTCCAAAGGAGGAGACTCCATGACACTCCAAGGGAGCGTCTTCCACTGTCAAACATCTCTTACTGTCAAGAATGTCCATCTAAAGTTTAGGTGGAATCTCTTTCCCTGTATCTTGCATGCACTAATTTGTGTCATATTCACTGGAGCAGCAGAAAACAAGCTTGCTCCCTCTTCAATGTGACCACCCTCCAAATACTTAAACAGGGCTGTCATATCACCTCTTAACCTTCTCTTCTCCAGGCTAAATATCCCCAGCTCCCTAGGTTGCTCCTCATAGGACTTGATGGTTTCCAGACCCTTCACCATTTTGGTTGCCCTCCTTTGGACGCAAACCCTGGTGTCTAAAGCCATAGTCTGACATTCAAACCATTAAGCAACACTGGCCCTTGTATACCAACTGTGTAAAGTAGGGACATTTCCTAGGGTCACAGCAGAAGGATACAAGTGAAGAGGGCATAAAGTTGCTTAAAGTCGGGAACCAGGGTGGTATAGCATTGGACCAGGACTCCGGAGACCAGGGTTCGAATCCTAGGTCGGCCATAGCGATGTGGTGGCTGAACACCTGTCCCCTTGTTGGGGGATAAAAGCTGACTAAAGGTCCCCAAAGTGGTAGAATGGAAAGATATAGCCATGTTAGTCTATAGACTCAATATACAGAGAGATCTTGTCCCACGGTTGAGACTCACTGAAAGAAAGAAGTTGGAAGCAGGAGCTTTCGTAGACGTCAGATGCATTTGAGACTAATAGAAAGAAAGAAAGAAAGAAAGAAAGAAAGAAAGAAAGAAAGAGAAGCTGGCAGCGTGATCTTTCCTAGACTACATCCTGAGACACATTCATGTTTAAGGCTAGTCCAAATGCATCTGTAAAAGTAGATTGAAGTCTAGGAAAGATGCTACAAAATCTCTCTATATAAAGGGCCCAAACGCACTGCAGAAACAATCCACTTTGAGACCGCTTTAACTGCCTTGGTTCAGTGCTAGGGAATTCTGGGAACTGTAGTTTTTGGTCAGTGCCACCATAAACTACAGTTCCCAGGATTCTCTAGCACTGAGCCTTGGAGGTTAAATGGGTCTCAAACTGGGTTATTTCTGCAATGTGGATGCAGCCTTAGAGGCAAATACTGTATGTTTTTTCTTATGCCTAGAAAACTCCTTTGGCTTTTTCCCTATATAGAAAGCCGAACGCGTTCGGCTGTTTCCGGCAATTTCCGGATTGTTGCCATTCTTCCATAGAAAGCATCAGCTCCGTCCGCCCCGCCCCTTTCCCCCCTTTCGACCAATCAAATTGCCCGTGGCCTCTTCTTGCCTTCCCGTCTTTCTGCCTTCGGCTATTTCCGGCAGTTTCCGGATTGTTCGGGTTTCCGGAAGTCGCCATCCTTCCACTTCTCTCTACCGCTAAAACCATAGAAAGCATTAGCTCCATCCGCTCCGCCCCCTTTTTTCCCCTGTCGACCAATCAAATCGTCTGTAGCCGCTTCGGCTGTTTCCGTACTCTCCTTCGTGTCTTTCCGCCTCCTTGGACAGTGCTGGAGGCCAGGAGGCGTTCGGGTGTTTCCGGAAACGCGGCGGAACTTACCGAAGCCCGGCGGCGGCGGCCATGTTGGGAGCCGCCGCTGCTGCTGCTGTGGAAAAGTGAGGGGAGGCGAAGGGAGTCCCGACGCCGGGAAAACGGGGTCCGAGGCGGGCCCTGGAGGCGAGGCGGAGGTCGGCGGCCCGACACTGAGTCCGGCTCCAAAGAATTTCCCCATTGGGCGCTTGGTGACCCGTGCGGCCTAGCTTTTGAGCCTCATCTCCGGCCTCGCGTGATCCTCAAGACGGGCCATCCTTCACCCTCGGCCGGGGAGGCGGTGGTGAAGGCACCACCTTCTACCTTCTTAGTTCTGGTCTCCACTGAAGCCCCTTCCCCCCCCCATGCTGGTGGCTTGGCCGCCCCCCTCGCCCTGAGGAGGAGGAGGAGGAGGAAGGGAAGAGGAAGAGGTCTCCTTCTTCTTCCAGCTGGGCAGGAAGCAGAGAAAGAGGAAGGCGGCAGAGAGAGAGAGAGAGAAAGGGAGAGAGAGAAGCAGCCGCAGCCGCAGCCATGTCCAACAGCGGACGCAGCCCCCTGCCCACCCTCAACGAAAACACCGAGCAGGTAGGAAGAATTGTATGTCTGTCTGTCTGTGTTATTATGGGAGGGCTCTCTGCTCCTTCAAAGGTGGTTGTGTGCTTTCAGGTCGTTTTGGATTCCTGGCGACCCTTCGGTGTGAAGCTGGGTAGAGGGTCCTCTTGGGGAAGCCCTGAAACCAATGCAGCAGCACTTGCCCAGAAGGATATTTGCCCATAGGAGTCATTGGGGAATGCTTGCCCTAGGGAAACAGCTCTGGGCAAGCCTTCCCCATGAATCTCAGGGCTAGAGATTTCTGGGAAATGTCACTTTCTGAGGCATTGAGTCCCTTCTCTGTCAGAGAGCTCTGGTGCCAGAGGAAACTACAGCTCCCAGGATTCCCTAGTCCTGAGCCAGGGCAGTTCAAGTGGTCCCAAACTGGATTATTTCTGCAGTGTGTTTTGGACCCAAGACGCAACAGCTTGGCAGCACGCTGGTCCAAAGGCCTATGGAAGAAGCAAGCCATCATTTGAATCCAAGACAGCTGAGTAAAGGCGAATACTGACCCAGATGTCAACAGGCTGCTCTTTCCCTCTTCAGTTGTTTCCGACTCAGAACAACCCTCAGTCGAATCTGTCATGGGGTTTTCTTGGCACGTTTCTTCAGAGGAGGTTTGCCATTGCCATCCCCAGAGGCTGAGAAAGTGTGACTTGACCAAGGTCACCCAGTGGGTTTCATGGTTGAACCAGGATTCGTACCTTGGTCTCCAGAGTTGTAGTCCAACACTCAAACCACACTGGCCCCTTATATAAAGGGGATTGTCATATAGGAATATCAAGGGAGAGCTGTATTTTCCTTGGCACCCATCTATGCATGTCTGCATGGGAGTTTTCCCTCCTGTGGTTTTTAAACAGCATCCCAACTCATGTAGAGCGTTAAGCAGAGGGAACCTCTTTCGCTTCTTCCTTCTCTTTCTTTCTTTCCCCTCCTGAAAAGGGATCTTGTAGCACTCTTGAGACTCATGTACAATGCTCATGCTGCCAATTTTCTTTCAGGGAATGGCCGGGAGAAATAAGGAGACAGAGCGGTAAGTCTGTAAAATCAATATGCAAAGATGTCTGTCTTGTAGCACCTTTGAGACTAACTGAAAGAAAGAAGTTGGCAGACTAGAGCCTCCTTCCTCAGATGCATGTTTGGAGTGGAGAGTCCAGAAACAGACCTGTATAAACCGATTGTGTGTGGCCTCATCTCCAGATCCACCAGGTTTTTAATTTGAATTGACATTCTTGTGCACAACCAGCTTATTATATGGGCCTTTCTCTGGCCTCTCTGTTCCAAATGTCCATCTGAGGAAGGAGGCTCAAGTCTATGGAAGCTCACGCAACCTGCTTCTTTCTTTCAGTTGGTCTCAAAGCTGCTGCCAGATCCCTTTGCATGCTGATTTTCCCAACTGACACGGCTATGCCTTTTTATTTTTTCCTGTCCTAGTGATAGAACGGAGTGGAAAATTGTTCCCACCGCGTCCTGCTGTTTAAAAGGCAGAGGCTGGAGTCGAGCCAAGTTTTGGTTTTTAAAAAAGAAAACGGCAACCCACAACAACACACAGGTGGCAACTGTGCCTGGCAAGGCAGCAGGATCCTGTCTCTTTAAGACTTGCCAGGAAAGGAGGCTCTAGCTAGGCAGATATGATTCTCTCCTCCCAGTTCTCTCCCCCCATCTCTGCAGCACTATGATGGGAGAAACACAGAATTGCAACCACTCTTTTTGTTAACTGTTTCTACTCCATTGCCTTCGGGCAAACAGATAGTGCTTGGCTTATTCTGCTACATTTGTACAGTATGTGATTTTTTTATTCAGGTACAGTGAAAGACACAACCTTTCCCATCAGAATGGTTCAAAGACTGGGAGGCAGGGAGGGAAAACAGTTTGCGGTGCCATTCTACAGCTGTTCCCATGAAATGTGGCTGTCCTCTGCTTCCCTTCCCTCCCTTGTCCTGCTCCTTTTACTGGCAAGCTGCTGGGTCACGAAAAAGAAAGCATTCCCTTCAAAAAATTCTGTTTGGATCACGTTCTTAATTTTAAAGGCATAGAATTGGGGCTGATAGAAGAATCAAAAGCGACATCCTGAATTGCATCTGAGGAAGTAGAGTTTAGTCTAGGAAAACTCATGCTGCCAATTTCTTTCTTTCCGTTAGTTTCAAAGGTGCTACAAGATCTGTCTGCAGCTGATTCTCCAGACTAGCATGGCTATATCTTTGAAACCTTAATTAGTAAGTAAGTAAGTATGTAAGTAATAACTTTATTTTTAAAAGCTAAAAGCCCTCACAGTTTAATACATGTCAAGCCACAGAATACAAGAACCTTAATTGTGAGTTTGTGACCAGGCTTCCACACATTGGGGAAGCCTGGCAGGGAATCCTTTTGAGCCACCTTTCTCCCTGAAAGGCAGATGCCTGGGCATTTGGATGGTAATACTGAACAAGTTGGAGTTTCAGGTAACAAGATGATGCTTGGAGGTGTGGAGGAAACACCAGAATTGGGAAAGAAGGTGCTGTTCGGGACATCTTCTTCAGTACTCGCCTTTTAGGATGGGACCTTGTTTGAACGGATGCTTGAGGAAGTTAACAACTAGGCCTAAGGTGAAGGAAGAAAATATACAAGGTAATATAAGATGCAGTTGAGAGCAGTAGGAAATCTCTCTTTCCTGTGCTTTCTTTCTCTAGAACCAAAACAAGTTGGAAGGGAAGACGTACTTGGAGAGCAGAGATTGAGCCAGATGTTTAGGCTAAAACTGCTGTAATCCCTTACTGTGGGTCATTCTGGTTGAGGTTTTTGATAGTTGAGGTTCACATCCTTTGGCGTGCCAAAGATTCTCTAAAAATGTGCTAAAGGATGGAGCAGGCACTGTAAGGAGCCTTATTCGTGTGAGAACTCTTTTGCTTCCCCTTCAAGGCATGTATTTTGAGGGCAGGAGAGGTGTTGCTGGATTGCTTACTGAAATGGAAAGAGTAGCTGGGGAACAAATGGACCAAAGAGGAGGGTAGGTAGTGAATTGAAGAATGGAGCCTGTATGTGTATCTTGTATTGTGTGCTGCAATTTAGTCTTTTCCATTTTTTGTGGTGGTGGGGAGTGATGCTCTGGGCCAAGAAGGTTTGTCAGTGGGGCTGTGGGCTTATCACTGGCACATTTTCTAGCAAGGAGATCAACTACATTTACTGAGCACTGAGTGTGTTCTCTCACGCAGTTACTACATCTTGGCTGGAAAACCCAATTGTGAGGGCTACACTCCGGGAGACCTTTTGGTATGTGCTTCTGTGGGGATTGTCTCCGAAAGTCTGGAAGACTGCATTGGCCAGATGTTGTGAATGAAGTGCAGTGAAAAGTGTCGTCATCTCTGTGGAAGTGTTCCTGTGCATATGTGGGGCATATCTTTTCACCAGGTTGTATGCGCTTAGGAAGCTTTGTCTTATAGTCAAAGGGTCATCCTCCTTCTGCTTAAGCTGATACTGTAGTTCCTTAGGGATTTCACTTGTTGAGGCAGCTCTTGTTTGGTTAACTTTTGAGTTCTGTCCTCATCCATTTGTAGTGATTATAAGGCCCACTTGTAAGAAATGCGTCTCTTCTTGAATGGACTTCACTTAAAATTACCTTGATCATTATTGACCCATTAGATAGTATCCTTACTGCTGTTTTGTAATTGTAGGACAGAGGCTGAGAAAGAGCTTGTGAATGAGATGTATTTTGATCCAAGGAATTTCAGTCAGTACACTCAGTGATGTGTGTGCACGCATGTGTGCATGCCTTCAGGTGGTCTGTTGTCTTATGGCAACTCCATGAATTTCATAGAGTTTCATAGAAACTGGTGGTTTGCCAGTTCCTCTCTCTGAAATACAGCTGACAGCAGCTGGTGTTTGTCGGTGGTCTTCCATCAAAGTCCTAACCAAGGCTGACCCTGAAAGATAAGACAGGATCTGGTGTCTTTAGGGTATTTAGGCACCATATGGTATACCTATAAAATATTGATTAAGTTCTGTATCCTGCTCTTATTTCAGAGTGGCCCTCGACACATTGTATTTCCATGGGGAAATCCAGTCTAGGTACTAACCAAATCTGGAGCTGCTTAACTTTAGGAAGATTGCTCTAAGACAGTGGTCCCCAAACTGTGCTGTTTAAGGGATTTTAGACTTCAGCTCCCAGAATCCCAGACTATTGGCCAATATGGCTGAGGCTTCTGGGAGGTGAAGTCCAACATCTCTTAAAAGGATCATGTTCTTAGACTTGGTATGACCCCTGTGTAAAAGTATATTTCTACATTCCTCCGAATCTGGATGCACCTTTATATCAACTGTGAATTGGCTGTATAAAAAAGAGTAACCATTTAGTTTAAGAGGGCCTGCATCTGCCATGCTCAGCATTATGCCCCTGCAGATAAGCATACTTATGTAATAGATGTGGAAGGATCTCTCCTTAGAAAGTCATTGCCAGACATTGTAGATAAGAGTTTGAAGGCTTTTCTGGGTTTTATATGTGGTTTGGGTGCTGTTCCAACCATTCCTAACCATTGGCTGTGCTGTCTAGGAGCTGAAGGAAGCTGTGATCCTACAAACTTACAAGAAGATTGTCTTTATGATGACTTCCTAGTACAGTTGGTTCTCCATATCCACAAATTCTACAGCCATGGATCCAGTCATCCATGGCTTGAATATATATCAACAACCGAAAAGCAAACCTTGATTCTGCCATTTTATGCTACTGTATATAATGGGACTTGAGCATCCATGGATTTTGGAATCGACAAGGACATCCTGTAACCAAACCCCAGTGGATACCAAAGACCACTTATCCAGTATAAGAAAAGCAATTGAAATGATCTTAAAATTGGATGTTGATTACTTAAATTGGAGTGTCATCCAGACTCGAAAAGCTATCATAGCTGGGCCCCTAGGCATTGTACTCCAGTCGATACTAAGGGCCAACTGTAGTCAAAAACACCTGGAGTGTTCCATGTTTGCTATGCCTTATTTCCCCCCCCTTGCCTCAACTCTCCCACACAGTGTATTCAATGTCTCTGTGCATGTAATGCCTTGAGTAAATCAAAAACGTTTGGAGTACGTCTGCATGGGACCCAAAGGTAGGCATAGGCTGCATTTGAACTACAGACACAATCTAATATATACCATAGAACTGCCATGGCTCAATGCTGTGGAATTCTGGGAATTGTAGTTTTGCAAGACATTTAGCCTTCTCTTCAAGAAGTGCGTTGTCACAACAAACTACATTTTTCAGAATTCTATAGCATTGAGCCATGGCAGTTAGAGTGGTATCAAACTGGATTATTTTTGCATGCGAATGCACCCGTAAGTGCATCAGATAATGGTCATAAATAAAGCTCAGATATAACTGGCTCTTCCCTAGGTATGCAGAACTACAGTTCACGAGGCCCTTGGCTGCTGGGGTGTGTGTGTGTGTGTAAAAATGATTTTTTTTGTTTTGTTCTGTGGTTTAATCTATTGCTTTTAGGCTGCCATCAGAACTGTTTAAAGGGTGTAGTACAGTATTAACATTTGTCATGTATATTGACTGTTTGCTTATGACGATGGTCTATAAATTGTTTCTTCCTAATGTTTTATTATAGATTGTGGTCCAGTTGCTGTGTGTGGAATTTTTGTGCATTATTCTGAGCAGCATGCTGAGGTGGTAAAGCTGAATATACAAGAGCCTATTAGATGGAGTGGATGAAATGTTGTACTGGAGCTCAGTGATGAGACATTGCAGTATCATGAGCTCCATGGGAGACATGGGACCAGTCAAATAAACAGAGCCTGCCTCATAGGGCTGTTGTGAGAATACATTTTGGGGGGAAACCATGTACAGTGATCCCTCCACATTCACTGAGGTTAAGGGTGAAGGACCCCCATGAATGTTTTCTCTAGGAACATCTAAGTCCTCCAGCCCAACTCTGTGGTCAATTTCTACCAGAGTTGCCCTGGAGAACCTTGAGATTCCTAGAGAGAACAAATCCACAAATAATCACATCTGCCAAAGTCAAAGCTGCAAATGTGGAGGGCCAACTGTATATCATTGCAAGCTTCTTGGAGGAAAGGTGAGTAGCAAATATGACAATATATATATACCTCCCATCACCTTACAAAGACCAACGGTGACTGGGGAGGATGTGGTTATATTCCAGCCCATTTGGAGGATGCCAGACTAGGGAAAGCTGGAATGATCAAACAGGTCTGAGAAAGAAAATGTGCTCCATTTTCAAAAAAGAAATCTTTATTGAGAGAGAGAGAGAAATTAGGAACTGGTATTTCTTTGCTTTCTGTAGCTTCCTCTCATTACTGTATATGGGGAAAGATCATATGTACGCACTCTCGCCTTCTTCGTACTTATGTGTTGCTTGACCACCCACGGAACCGGCACTCAGAACTAGGAAGACAAAACCCCTGCTTCCCACCCTTTTGTCTCATCCATCCCTGGTATGTCCCTCTCTTTCTCTCTTCAGCTTCATCAGCTTCCTGCTCTTGTGGGTTGCTCTTTGCAGCTTCCGCAGTCTCTTAATTGCGTTGGTGGGTAACTTATTCTTTGAGTGGATTTGGGGGGGGGGGGGGAGGGCAGAGATGGTGGGCTGTAGCCGGAAGCTAAAAATTACCTCTCTACTGAGAAAGCTGTATGGTATGCTTTGCTTATGGCCCAAGGCATAGGCCTGACAGGAGGCATGGCTTTTGTGCACTCTTAAGAGGGCAACCAGCTAGGAGACAGAGGTTGACTTTGGGGGCTCTCACACTTACTTTTTTGTCCCAAGGAGATCTGCAGTGATGCAATACTGGATTGGTGTTCCCACTACGTTTTCTACTAGGGCCTCCAGTGCCACTCTATGGTCAACGTCGGTCAGAAGTTGATCATAGAATCATGCTGGAGGACCTACAAATGCCTTTTCTCTAGGAACTTCTAGGTCCTCCAGCACAACTCTGTGGTCAGCTTCCAGTAAAACTGCGCTGGAGGACTTGGAGATTCCTAGAGAGAACATAGTAATCAAAACCTCAAATAATCAAATCTGGAAAAGATTTAATTGATGAAAGGAATAAAGGGCTCCTTTGGATCTTACACCTGGAGGAACAGGATTTTGACTGGAGGAGCTGCTGAGGGCAAACCTTTGCTGGGCTGAGCTTTACCTGACTCTCTGTCAGGGCTGGTTTTTTAAAAATGATTGAGAACGGGGGGGAGGCTCTTGCTTTTCGAGATGGTTGAAGGGTGGGGCAAGGCAGGGTGCAGGCGTTCCGGTTCTGCAAAGGCTCTTGTGACGTGCTTAAGAGATTACAGGGGAAAGGTAGCCGGGATAGAGAGGGTTGGTTCCTTGAAACAACAGCTGCTGGAGACAGGCCTGGCAGGCCCTGAATTCCCTCTTGATGAGCCTCCACCCTCTGGCTTTGCTGTCTTCTCCTTTGGTGAGTCTTCTCAGATCCTGCAGGTCAACAGCGTTGTCTGCTCCTTGGGGTTGCCTCCAGCCAGTGGCCATCTACACTTGTTTCCCCTTCTGTGGAAGAGAGGTCACCATCCCAAAGCACTCCAAAGCAGCAAAGCCACTACTAACGTGGGCTGCCTTCTTCCTTTCTGTGTGAGCTCATACATGTGTCTTAGCAACAAGGCCCAAAAAGGACAGCTAGCATGGAAATAACGGTGGACTAAATATATCTTGAGCACCCCTTATGCTAGGGTTGGGACAAGAAAGTGAGCAACACACACACACACACAGAGAGAGAGAGAGAGCTCTTTTTCTTCTGAACTCTCCTTTTTCCTTTTAAAGCATGTATAGGTTGAGCAAGGTATACTTCAGTTTGGTCTGTAAAGCAACATTACTGTGGGTCCTTGTTATTTGCTGGGGTTTGGTTCCAGGATACCTGTAGATAACAAAATGCACAGATGCTCTTTAAAAACAATGGCATAGCAAAATGGTGTCCCTTATCTAAAATAGAAAATCAAGGTTTGCTATTTGGAATTTATACTTTTTCTGAATATTTTCAAGCCGTGGATGCTTGAATCCGTAGATAAAAAAATCTGTGGATAAGAAGGGCTGACTGTACTGTTTTAATTTCATTCATTGGTCTTAATGGGTTCTTGTTTGGCAGACATTTAAGGTCCAAAGGCCTATGGAAGAAGCAAGCCATAATTTGAAGCTAGCGTCCAAAACACACTGCAGAAATAATCCACTATGGGACCGCTTGACCTGCCTTGACTCAGTGCTAGGGAATCCTGGGAATTGTATTTTATTGTGACACCAGAGATTTCTCACAGAGAAGGATACATGTCTCTCAAAACTACAGTTCCCAGAATTCCCTGGGATTCTGGGGCAGTTAAAGCAGTCTCAAACTGGATTATTAATGCAGTGTATTTGGGGCCTTAGCCATGACTGATACAGAATAGTTTTCCCCGCTTTGTCCTTCTCTAGTTTATATTAGTTGATGAGAATCACCTAGACTTAAGACGCAGATGTTCTAGGCATCGAAGTCAGCTAAAATTCTGATTTCCTTTTTGCTTTTTGTTGAGTGTGAGTCCCTACCAATCCATCATTGTGCACACAATAAGCTGTAACTTGCACTAGATGCATGTTGGTCTTTTCTCTAGTTTTATGCTTATTATACCTTGATATCACTGTTTTGTATTGAGAGCCAGCATGGAATAGTGGTTTGAGCGTTGGACGATGACTCTGGAGACCAGGGTTTGATTCCTGGCTCAGCCATGAAATCCACTGGGCAACCTTGGGTGAGTCGCATGCTCTCAGCCTCACGGGAAGGGAATGGCAAACTTCCTCTGAACAAACCTTGGCAAGAAAACCCTATGAAAGGTTTGCCTTAGGGTCGCCTTAAGTCAGAAGTGACTTGAAAGCACATAGCAGCACTGAGGAATAATGGTTTGGTCCAACACCCAGACCATTGAGGAGTCAGGTGCCAAGTGGGAGGGAAGACTTATTCCTTGGTTGTGCTTGAATAGCATGCTTGTGTACATGCAGCTTAAACCCTGTTATTATGTAATATAATCATACAAAATTCCTTTTTTATTGGAAACCCTGTCCCCAAGGGAGAATTGGCCCACTCATTCTGTTACTCTAATGCTTTTGATGTATCTGAAACAGTTTGAATAAGCAGGGCTGCATACTGCCTTGCTTGCCTTGTCAGTGAAACGTTGCAACGGTGGGGGGGGGGGGGGGGCTGCGCATGCTCCCTTTTTTCCTCTACTGACCCCCTGTTTTGGGGTTTGGGCCGGCAGTTTCTGGTGTCACACCTTGGTCCAGCAGTTTTGAAGCTGTGGAAAGGAGTATAGACGCACACATGTCTGGCATTTCCGTTCCATCTTTTGTTCCAGGGGTCAAAGCAAACGCAGAAAAGGGTTTCAATGGCCGTGCTTCTGTTTGGATCTGGGTTTCACAAGGGATTGTGCTGAGATAACCAGCTCAGGAGCTGAATGCCGAAATGATTGACAAGGCCAAAGGGGGTCATGAACTGCTTGGGGACAAAGGGGGGATTCGCAGCCTTCCATGTACATTGCAAAGTAGGATGTTGCGCTTCATATGTCTCCGGTTTCCATGGTTTGGGTTCTTGCTTCTCTTCCTCCTTTTGCAAGATATATATTTTTTGGAGAGGGGCTGGTCTTTTGCTCTCTCTTCCCTCTCTTCGCTCTCTTTCACCTGCTGTTCCTGACACTTCCTATGAGAGATGTGTGAGAGAAGATCCAAATGGGGCTGACTTATGAATTACAACTAGCTGTTCCTATGTCTCCCAGCAGCCCCCTCCGTCCAGTTTTTATTCCTGCGTATTGTGAAGGGTTGTGTAACTGTGGTCACTGAGCTGCAGCAGTTGAATATCACACACAATTTTTCCTTGCATGCCTTTTACTTGTATGAGGAGAGTGTTTAACCCACCCTTTGCTTTTCATCGGAGGGTGGAGAATGAGGAGAGTAAGATTTCTTCCTTGCTAAACTGGTTGGGCCAGTTCTGATAATGATTCCTGTTTGTTCCCCCCTTTTCTTGGGCCATAACACTGTGGAAAAGGGTGAGAATGTTGTTGTTGGCGGGGATGGTTAAGGAAACAACAACCCTGAAGGTCCAACTTGGAAGCTATTCTTGATAGATGGGGAACTTTCTGTAACAAGTGGCGAGTACAGTAAATACTCAGTGTTGGAAAGGTGAGTTGTGATTATATAGCAGATAAACCTTGTCTTTCTACCACCCAGTATTTCAGGAACGTGGTGCTTTGCAAATCTGAGAGCCCCGCCAATTTGGGAATCTGTTAGCCGGTAGAAGCATCTCTTGATCCATATCCATGGTGTGATATGTTCTGCACAATTTTTATCAGATTTATTTGTTGCTATTGATTTGTAGGTCCCAGAGTACCTTAAAGGCACCAGATCCCTTCTGATCTTGGAAGCTAAGTAGGGCCAGCTCTGGTTAGCACTTGGATTGGAGACAGCCAACGAATACCGGGTGCTGTATGCTGCGTGTATTTCAGAGGAGGCAAAACAACCTCTGAGGATTCCTTGCCTATGAAACCCCTATGAAAACCATGGGGTTGCCATAAATCAACAGGTGACTTGAAGGTGTACATGCGCGCGCGCGCACACACACACACACACACGATTCCCATAATCTCCAGACTGACAATTGTGATAGATTTAGAGAGTGGTTGTCCTGTAAAACAACTTGCCCATGCTTGGGGTGGTACTGTCTTTCTGCCCTATGGAATTTGAGGGGATCACTTTTTGGGAAGCAATTGTAGACTTCAACTCATGACGACCCTGTGAATGAGACACCTCCAAGACCCTTTATCCTCAACTGGTCTGTTCAGATCCTACAGTCCCAGGGTTGTGGCTTCCCTGACCTGAGTCAATCCATCTGGTGTGCAGTCTTCCTCTCCTTCTACTGCCTTCCACCTTTCCTAGCATTATTGTCCGTTCTAGTGAGCTATGCCTTCTCATAAAGTGTCCCAAGTACAACAGTTTATGTAGAGTGTTGTGCTGTTAGGTCTTAGCGTTCTTACTCTTACCTAGAATGCATTGTGATTTCCAACTAAGAATGGTTAATACATTTGTGATTTGCTATCAATAATGGGTTATCAGATAAGTAAACAATGCCAATATTGTTGCAGATAAACTAGAAATTATGGCCTAAAATAATGATGATTTTAAAAGTTTAAAGGGAGCTCCTCAAATCTATTACAGAGCAGTTATACAGCTTCAGTAAATAAATGGTTGGCTTTTGTAGCAGTCCCCTAGAATTAATTTTAAATCCTGACTCCTTGTGTGGACCTGTAAGCCAGGAATCTGGTAGAGTGAAACTGAGCCTTGGTTTAATCCTCTTACCTGTTACAGAGGCAGAGGAAGCATGTGACTCTGAGGCTTCATTGCGTTGCTCCTGCTAATGTTAAGCCATTGCTTTGTTTTACGTGTGAACCAGCATTCAGGGCCTGTCTTACCTCTACTCGTTTTTGGTGTCTTCAGAGACATTGGTTCTGAAGCACTCTAATAGCAAGAAGCTGCCAAAGAGACTGCTGAAGAGCACAGGTGGGCATTATGTGCCATAGCTTATATATGATCTCCCCATTTGTTTTTGTAACTCCTGGAGGCTTCCCCCCTTAATTAGAACAATCTAAAGGATGGATAGGAGCCAACGTAGTGTAGTACAGTGGTACCCCGGGATACGAAATACCCACGTTACGAAATTTCCGGGATACGAAAAAATCCCATAGGAAATAACTGTTCCGGGTTACGAACGTTTTTTCGGGTTACGAATAAAATTTTGGTGCTTTTCGGCGCTATTTCACACAAAATCGCGGCTTTTCCCCATTAGCGCCTATGGCATTTCGGCTTGCGAAGGCTTTTCGGGTTATGAAAGCGGTGGCGGAACGAATTAATTTCGTAACCCGAGGTACCACTGTAGTTTGAGTGTTGGACAAGAACTTGGGAGACATTGAATCACCCGCTTGGCCATGAAAACCACTGAATGATTTTGGACAAGTCATGCTCTCTCATCCTCAGAGGATGGCAGTGGCAAACCCCCTCTGAAGAAACTTGCCAAGCAAACCTGATGGTAGGTTTACTGCCTTTTGTTGTTGTTATTAGCTGCCATCAAGTTGACTCTGACTCATGGCGACCCTATGGATGAGACACCTCCAAGACTCTCTATCTTCCACTGCTCTGCTCAGGCCCTGCAAACCTATACTTGTGACCCTCCTGAGATGGGTCCATCCATCTGGCATGCACTTTTCCCTTCTTTCTTCTACCATCTACCTTTCCTAGCATTATTGTTTTCTCTAGTGATCCATGCCTTCTCATTATGTGGCAAAGTAGAAACGACTCGAAGGAAGGCTTCATTCTCCGATTGAAGGCACATAGCTGCACCTGCTTCATTTCAATCTAAGAAGATTCTCTAAATTGAAATCTTTTTGAAACTAGAAACAGTTTGTGGTTACTTCATCTGACTTCCTATTCCTATGTTGCCAGAGGGAGGGAATTGGCCCTTGACTCAAACAGAGCGGCCTGCCTCTGCTCTAGTGCATCCTTCTCAGTTTCTTGAGGTGAAAGCACGGTAGCATGTACTCCGCAACATCTGCAGGGTGCGTTGTTGTTGTTGTTGGGTGCCTTCAAGTCATTTCTGACTTGTGGCAACTCTAAGGTGAACCTATCATGGGGTTTTCTTGGCAAGTATTTTCAGAGAGGGTTTGCCTTGTGCCTTCCACTGTGGCTGAGAGAGTGTAGCTTGCCCAAGGTGGGTTTCGTGGCTGAGCAGGGAATCGAATCCTGAGTCACTGTCCAAAGTCATTGTCCAATGCTCAAACTACTACACCACGAGTGCCTTCAGCACATTTCTGACTCTCTTATCGATCCCTCCCTGACATTTTGATGTGCGTTCAGTGGGTAGAGCTACCACATCTGGCTCACATGTACCACCTGGTTCCCAGCTGGCATCTTTAAAGGTTGAAGTGCTGTTGGATTTGTAGGCTCTGGTTGTGCAGGGAATTTGTGATTTCCGTGTCACTACCCCTTTGATGTAACCTGTTGACTTCACAGCGTTCAGAAGATGGCTTTCAGTAGTAGTGTTTTCATAGCTAAGCTGCAGTAAATGGAGATGGAGGAGGGGGATTAGATCTGGAACCTTCAAATTCTTATACTTGCAGGTAAGTACCTTTACATTTACAGGAAGAACAGCACCCATTCTAGAGTACCGTTCTTACAGACACACGACCCAGAAACATAAAACGTCAGAGAAGATAGATTGAGCAGACTGGGACTTACGTTGGGGGAAAATGTACCCCCTGGGTATAAATCTGCTTTAATTAAACCTCTGAATGGGAGACTTGAATGTTCTCACTGTACTTTTTTCCCTACAAAATCTCCCCTGTACATTATCCATCTTAAGGTTCAGCCAAGGTACGCAGTGTGCCGTTACAGTTTCAGTTCAGCAAACCCATTTTGCCCAGATACCAGCTTTGTGCCGCGATCCATCTGTGTAGATTCAGGTGCCTTTCAGGTCGGAGGGAATTCTGTAGACTCAGTTGCTGTCTCGGACTGACAGGAAGAAATTGAAATTCAGTTCCTCTCTTTGCAATGTGAGAATTAATTCTTGCCCAGAGATATACTTTCCAGTTACAGGTTCTGCTTCATACTAATGGCCACGCCTAAAAGCTAAAGTGGGTTGGTGTCTTGTCAGCTAGACTGTTGAAGGAGCCAGAAACTGCAGTCGCCGGCATAATTTGGCCTGTTGTTCCACAATAAGATTTTAGTAATTATTAGAGATCTCTGTTAAGCCATGTTGATCCTACATAGCAGCTCCAGGTCAAATAAAATACAGTGCTCTTTCCACATTCATTGGGTTTACCGTGAATGTAGTAAAGAATTGGAAATTAAAAAAATACTGTTCTTATTACCTGAAAGGACACCTCTCTAGGAATCTTCTGGTCCTCCAGTGCAACTCTGTGGTCAACATCTTCCAGCGGTTGATCATGGAATCATTCTGGAGGACCTACAAATACCCAGGAAAGTGTTTTCTCTAGGAATTTTGGGGTTCTCCAGCACAACTCTATGGTCAGCATCCGGCAGAATTGTGCTGAAGGACCTAGAGATTCCTAGAGAGAATATATTAATCAAAACTAAATAATCAGATCCGCATAGCTTCAAAAAATGGAGGTTTTCCCTCCTTCGACCTAAACATTCAGACACCTGGAATGACTTCAGAGATGAATGAATTGGGAAGGAGTCTTCTGCACCTTATCGTTTCTTCTTGTTTACACCTGGAAAAGTAGAATCCAGGTGTATGTTGCATCTTTGTCTCCTTGTGGTGAGTAATTTAGCATTCACACAGTACCTTTTGAGTGCAGCTAGCATCAACCATGCATTCCTAGCTTGCTTAGGCAGTTGCTAGGGCACACCTGTGCTGGTGTTTGCTCAGGGGTTGGGCAACTACCATTTTTAAACTGACCACAGCACACAACAGTGGCATTGCGTCAGTTCCTCCAGGGCACTGTGGGAAATGTAAAGCTCTGAGCAAACGACTGTCATGATCCTTGTAAAGAGCATTGTGAGGTAGTACAATTTTATTAACGCGTTTTAATCATAGGAATGCATTTGAGATGCTTGGGGGAAAATAGATGGCCTAAGGCCACTGTTCCTGGTTTGAACTTTTAGCCACTTTGCTACTTTGGCTCTCAATGGTCATGTGAATTGTGGGTTACTGGTTCAGTTCTTCTTTCTTCTTTTTGTATCCATGGTATAGGGTTGTTGTTGTATGCTTTCAGATCATTTCTGACTTACAGCGACACTAAGGTAAGCCTTTCATTGTGTTTTCTTGGCAGAATTTGTTCAGAAAGGGCTTGCCGTTGCCTTCCTCTGCGGAAGAGAGAGTGTGACTTGCCCAAAACCCAGTGGGTTTTGAAGCCTGAGTCGGGATTTGAAGAATCCTGGTCTCTCGAGTCATAGTCTGGCACTCAGGTCATTACACCAGGCTAGCATATGTTTGAACAAGATTTATTCTAGGGTGAAACTGTGGCCTGTCAAGATCTATTCCTTGTCTCTTGTTTGATCTTTCCCTCACTTTGAAGCCCAGTGCTCACATCCAAAATGATGCAAAGTGGGTCTGACATCTACCCTATTTGCCAGATACTGGGCACAGCCTCTATTTTCATCTTGGTATATATTTTTATGTGAAGAATAAATTCTTTTCTCTTCCGGAAGGTGAGGAAGAATTAGAATTGTTTTGGAGGGTCTTGTTTGTTTGCTTTATTCATTCTTTCGTTATTTAAGGCCTTTATGTATCCTCTCTCTGTCCACAGCAGCTCCCAAGGCAATTCACAGCAGATACAAATCTAGATAAAAACTTTAAAAACAAACTCAGAAGTTTCGTTAAGTTTTAAAGCAGACATTTAAAACAGCAAAACAAACATCTTATATCCAGAATTTCCTTTTGACTATAAATTCTCGTAGCGTAATACCTCAGATCCCATCTGGATGTCAGGATCAAAGTTGGGACATGCCATGTTTAATTGCTATGTTTGGGCATCTGTGTGTTAATGGGGGACGATGGGTTATGCTGTCCTATTGGTGATGATGGGAAAGGAAAAAATCTGGGGTAACCTGGGAAAATGAGCAGATAGAGGTGCTTCACATTCTGTTGTCTAGCTTTTAACCATTTGGGTGACTAGCCAACTCTACATCCCCTCTCTTTCATTGAAACCTACTAGGTAACCTTCAGCAAGTCACGCTCTCTCAGCCTCAGAAGATGACAAAACAAACCACATCTGAACAAATCCTGGCAGGATAAGTCTTGATAGGTTTGCCTTCGGGTTGGCCATAAGTCGGAACCTAACTGAAGGCGCACCGCCATCATGAATGAGAGATCTCCAACTCACTTTATCATCAGCTGCTCTGCTCAGGTCTTGCAGACTCAGGGATATGGCCTGTCTAGTTCCTTGAAAGCTGTGCCCTTCCAAGTCCTTGTCTTCTTCTGATTTCTTGACTGCAGTCTCCATTCCAATTAGTGATAGGGAGAATTGTGAACTATTTCAAGGTCCTTGTTGCCTTTTTTAAAGTTACATAACCCATCTGTGGTCATTTTTTAAAATGTTCACCCTAAGCCTGCCTTTGTACTTTCCTCCCTGACTTTCTTCCGTAGTCGTTCCAAGTCTTTGCTGTTTTCTGCTAGTGGTATGGTGTCCTCTGCGTATCTTAAATATTTGATGTTCCTTCTTCTAATATTCATGCCTCCTTCTTCCAAGTCTAAACCTGCTTTAAGTGTCATATGTTCAGCATACAAGAGAAACAGGTGAGGTGATAAAGTGTGGCTTTGCTTGACACATGGGTCTGACATGGGAAGATCCTGCCGTCAGTATCATAGGAGTATGCAATCCCATCATACAGAAAGTTAGTGCTATTGTTGGGATTTATATCCTATGTTGTTTTAACTGTATTTATGTTTTAATTCTGAGCCTTAAACAGCCTCCAGTGGTATATATAAAACAAGCAAATAATTTGCATGAGCTATCTGGAGGATGTCAGATGTTTCCAGTGACTGTGTGTATTTCTTGGTCTCACCTGGAGCGTTAGTAAAGTTGTCCAAATCTGCAAGAATCGGATGCTTCTAGCTGGGGAGCAACAGTTCACACTGTTTTGTTCGTTCTTTTTTTATTGTTCCACTTAACCTCAGATTGGCAAATGCAAGCAGGGATGACTCAGTCTTTCTCATCCACTTTCCGTTTCCTCTTCTGGTCATCTCACACTACTTCATTTTTAAATATTTCTTTGCCCATTTAGGCTCGTGGTGCTCTTGGAAGCGCTAGTCATGCTCACAGTAATTTCAGATCCGTCGTAGAATTAAGTTGTAAACCGTCAAAGCTTTTTTTCTTAAGCTCTGGTTCTCTGGTAATGTGGAGCATCAAATCCACAGGGATTTGTAGTTTGGTGGGGAACTAGAGTCCTAAGGCTGAGAACTGTAAATACTGACTATAATGCAAGTTCTATAGGATATTGCCATGGCTGTTGCTTGTGCTATAACTGTATATAGCTTGAAAGAGCAGATAGTTCAAAAAAAGCAGTTGCTCCCCACTCTCTTCTACTCATGTGGCCTTAGCCCTAAATATAGAGGTCTTCCCAGCATAGGAAAAGGCTTGTAAATACGTGAAACCATAGAAGACCGCTCTTACATACAGACAAACCAGCAGGCGTATGTATTCTCCTTGTGAAGTGATATCAAAGCTTCATATGTCATCACACATGCAGAGCAGGGACTCATTTATGTCCGTATCTTCTAACATGAGATGAGCCAGCAGCGCCTTTCTGTCCTCCTGGGTTTCTCTTTTCATGTGTGCCAAATCCGTACTTTTTCTATGCAGAAGAAGAAAACCTGACACAAATCTAACTTTTAAACAAATGTGCGGAGGCCAGAAAGGGGGTTTCTCAAATCTCCTTGAACGTTTTCCACTGCGGAGTTGAAAGTCGCTGTCGACCAGCAAAGGTGTCTTCCGAAAGAAAGGCTCTGGTGCCAAACTGTTGCGCTGAAACTGATAAATGCTATTGCATTTGGGTTTACTGGAAAGTAAGTTTTCCATCTTTGATTACTGATGTAATCCAGCCTAGTGCTTCCAGATGTTTTGGGCTGCAGCACATATCAGCCAAAGACAATACTGCATCAAAGATGATCAGAATTGTGGTCTAGAACATCTAGAGCAGCCTTTTTCAGTCTTTTTACTCTGGAGGAACCCTTGAAATAATTTTCAGGTCTCAAGGGAGCCCAGCATAGAAATTATAGGTCTCGGGGAATCCCTATATAAAACAACGAGAAATCCCTGCGTAAAACTTAATATAGCCATAGCTAACATAAACGAACCATAATCTCTTGCAGAATCCTTACCTTACCCAGAATCATCCTGTTGACTAGGGGCTTCTGGGAGGCGCAGTCTAAAAGCATAACATTCCCAAGCTGTGAGCCAAAGTCATACAGTCATCTCCTCCTTGTGTCCCATGTGGAGACTGAAGTGGCTTAAGGAACCCTAGGGTTCCAGGAAACCTAGTACATAGAAAAAACTGATCTAGAAAGTGCAAGATTGGGGAGGTTTGGTGCACACTATTAAATTGTTATTTTTAGTATTGATCAGGGCTTTCACTGCTGAAATTCAAAACCAACAGCTCTTTGTGGATGCAGGAATTGGCTAGAGGACCCTCCTGAACCACAATTGGTGTCAGTTTCAACAGCAAGTGCAAGGTGGCAGAGTCTTTAAAAGAAAACACCACAGTTTCATATAGCAAGATGTAAGAACACCAAATATGGGTAACAATAGGCCAGAAGGAGAAGTTGTACACTGACAAAGGCATTGCACAAGACGGTTCAGGAACTTGCGCATGGTATTTTGATATTACTTTACCATTTGTTTGTTTTAGCCTGCATGCGTGGGAGCTTTTGATGTAATTTCTGTTTAAAAATTAGGTGAAATGCTATTTGTATTCTGTAGTTTCTACATATTCACCTGTTGTTACAGCGTTCATTCTTTTCATCAACTTGTTTGCACTAAATCCTTCTAGGTTATGCCTGGGTCACATCCTGAAATGAACTTCAATATGTTCTTCATCTCACTGATTCCTTTGTATGTTGGTTACTTCTTACTTCTGTAGGTCAGATGCCTCAGACAAATAACCGTGCATTGTTTTGGCTTTTGGGGCAACAGATTATGGCTGCAATTTTGTATGGCTATGTTACCTATGTTATATGTATACCTATGTTAGGCTGAGCCATATACAGTGGGTCTTTGGTATCTGCTGGGATTTGGTTCTAGGACCCTCCCCTTGGATTCCCAAATCCCATCCATCCATCCATCCATCCATCCATCCATCCATCCATTTATATTTGAATATTCTCAAATCGTGGATGGTTGAATTTGTGGATAAAGAATCCGTGGATACAGAGGCCCAACTGTACAGTACTAGCTTCCCAACTTAGTGTAAAGCCCTTCAAGCCATGATGTGTAGCACAGTATGGATGTGCAGGGTGGTTTCAGGGGCTTTTCAGAAAGTTGGCAGTGTGGGCTTTGGGCATTGCAAAGCCAAGGAGGGAATAGCAACAGCTGTAGTGCAAAAAATTACATCCACACATGTAAAGGAAATGTATGCATGCAGCTATCCCTAGAAAGATGCCAGTGGCTATGTTTCTAGCCAAGCTTTTGGGGCTTCCCTGACAAAACCAACTCTGACCCTAGAACTCTGTGTCTGTGTCTGTTTTAGCTGGGTACAGTCTAGTGCTGACAAGAACAGACCGTTCCATCTTTCACATGTAGAATAAGATGTAATGGACTTAAAACATTTGGTCCACTTCAGAGAAATGCAGGAACATGCAATGTGTCGGTCCATGCTACCCGATTGCTGCCACTTGTAGCTGGAGTGATTAAAGCACACTATTGATTCAGCCTTTGGTTTGTTGAGAGAGAAACAAACCAGAGAGAAAATTGCGCTCATGTTTGGACAATACACAAAATAAGACCATTGAGAAGAGGTACTGTTGCTCCCAGTGTAGGCGGGAGCGATTGGACACTGTGTACCAACTGGTAGTTACTGGTTGTAACTAATAATCCAGAATTCCCACACATCCTTGGCTCAGATGCTATCTGACCTAGCCTCCACACATTTGATGATAAAATCCTTTTTAGGTGGCTTTGAACATTTCATTGCCTTAATTATGTCTAGAACAAGTATAATGTAATAGACAGAGCATTGAACTATTACTTGGATGATCCAGGTACAAATCAGGACTAAGCCACAAAACGTAATGAGTGATCATGGACTAGTCCTTCTTTCAGTCTAACCAGCCTCCCAGTTTACTGAGGATAGACTGAGGACAAGAAGAACTGTGCATGATGCCTTGAGCTCACTGGAGGAAAAGTGAGATAGATAGAAATGTAGCAGATAAATAATTTTTTATATGAATGAAGAGTGGCTGGGATCTGAAGGGTGAATATGTTCTTAATAGTCATTGCAAACAGGTTAGTCTATAGCAGCAGAAGCATAGGTCCTTGGTGCCTTCAACTCTTCTAGAAGAGCTAGTTTCCCTTCCCTTTCACTCCGCATCTTTCTTTAGAAGCTGTAAGAAGAGTAGAACTGTTGTGAACTTCACTGGAAAATTGCTTGCACAAAGAATAATAGGCCTACAAGCACATATTTTGTCCTCATCTTAAGTACTATACTTAAGGGCTATACAGTGCAAAAAGTAGAACCTTGAACTAGCCCTAGAAGTGAGTTTGCAACCAGCTCAGTTCTGATCAGAGTCTGAAGACGTTCCTCTCTGCCAGCATTGAACAAGAGGTTGAGAATAGTGTGTAACCCTAGTTGAAGCCACATATTGTTAGGTTCACAAGTTGAGCCTTTCTCTCTCTCTTCATTGATGGAGAATCCTACTTGGGTATATTTCAGATATTTCCTGATATCTGAGCATTGTGGTATTAATTACCCAAACAAAACAGGTCTAACCCAAACCAGCCATTGCCAACAGAAATCTGCCGGGCTCCTCTTTCCTAGTTCTTCACTGTGATTCCTTGGGAACTCGCTGTTCTCCTTTCCTGCAGTTTTCTCTACCTTTGGTTCCTACGTCCTGCGTCACTCCTGGCCTGCCTTCCGCACCTTTTTCTTTTCTCTGCTTCCAATACCTAGCTCCACTTCCTGCCTCCTTCATTCCTTTTGTAACCTGTGCACAGCACTCTTGCCTTTCTTTTTCCAGTTGCCTGCTGGTTTTGGGAAGTGGGCCAAGACAGTTTCTGTGGATAGGGTCCCTTCCAGTTGCCTGTTTCCAATCCCTGGAACTTTCACTATTGCAAGTTGCTGGTTGAGAGGCAATATTTTGAAAAAGGAGGCAGGCTAGGCACTGCTGTGTAGCTTTGGAAAGTGCCGAGCATCAAATTGGGAGTGATGGTTAGCTCCAGTGACACAGCATGCTCCGTTACATAACCGTAATCGCTTCTTTGAACTTGCTGCCTGCTACTAGCACTATGCTTTTTTTCAACTGCTTGCTTGCTACTATTTGTTGTGTGTGTGTGTGCTTTCACATGCTCATTGTTGAGGATGACCCATTAAACGTTGCCGTATTCTGTCGGACACATAAGCCAGGTTGGTTCTCTGCACAGACGCTTTTACTCCATCGTAAAACCTGTGGAAAGGGAACATGTTGCTGAGCTATTTTTTGCTAACGCCTCCTTTAAGTGATTCTGTCTCTTCGTGTTTCAGTACAGCATGAATTCCCTGGGAGAAGGTGGAGGGAGGTTGGGGGAAATCTTTACCTTAATTACCCTGATCATGCCCTCCAAGAGAGATGGCTGCTAATTGATTTGGTGCTAGGCTGGCTGCTTTTCAGCAAATAGGCCAGGGAAACCCCTCGTGGTCCTTTGCTTCACTGGATGGCTCTTCTAATAATGCGTCCCCTGTCATTTCCCCCCCCCCCCCCCTCTGGTTACTGCAGAAAGCAGTTTTGCTTCACACTTGTTCCTGGGTAAGGTTGAAACCATCTGATGAGCTCTGTCTTTCCTTTGTTGCTACAGCAGTGTGTTGGAGCGGTGTGTGTGTGTGTGTTGGCATGGAGGTCTCTCTTGCTTGACAAGCAGGACTCCTTTTAAAAACTCAACCTGCTTCGAAACGGAATGGCTTTTCAGAAGCAGCAACACTGTGTTGCTTTCGTGTGAAGATATAGCAGTGCGTCCCATCATTTTAGACAATTACAGTGGTCCCTCCACATTCGCTGTGGTTAGGGGTGAAGGACCCCCCTGAATGTGGCAAAAAACCACACATAAAAAAACCCCAGCATTCTTTTTACCTAATACAAGACCTCTCTAGGAATCTCCAAGTCCTCCAGTGCAACTCTGTAGTTAATACAGTGGACCCTTGTTATATGCTGGGTTTGGTTCCAAGATCCCCCGTGGATAACAAAATCTGTGTATACTCAAGTCCCGTTAAATACAATGGCATAGCACAGTGGTGCCCCTTATATAAAATGGAAAAATCAAGGTTTGATACTTGGAATTTATACTGAATCCGTGTATAAAAAAATCTGTATATAAGAAGGGCCGACTTTATCTATCAGAAGTTGATCACTGAATCATGCTGGAGGACCTACAAATGCCTAGAGAAGTATTTTCTCTAAGAACTTCTAGGTTCTCCAGCACAACTCTGTGGTCAACTTCTGGCAAAGTTGTGCTGGAGGACCTAGAGATTCCTAGAGAGAAAATATTAATCGAAACCACAAATAATCAAATCCACAAAAGTCAAACCTGTAGATGTGGAGGGTCTGCTGTAGTCTGCCGTTTTCCTTGTTCTGGTGCCTGAAATGCTTTTTACTGAAGACTTTAGCAGTTGAACGTAGGCAACTCATGCACACTGACCATATGCTCTACAACTGAGTTTGGGATGCATTTTTTATGTGGAAAGGCTGTGATCTCTTTCCTGTTGTGATATTCCATACAGTACCAGCTGTTGGGCTCAAAATTGCTTCAATCTAAAGTATATGTCTTTTGCAGTAGATTCAGTTTGGCCTTAGATTCTTGTCCAAAACCCAAGTATTTCCTGCAAGTCCGGAATCACTGAGTTGGGTTTTGTTGCAACTGGAAGCTTGGACATGACTAAACAGTAGAGTCCTGGCCTCAGGGAAGCTGGTCAGTTACCTTATTATGTTCCACAATATTTGCAGCAGCGGTGGACAAAGTACAGTCCATGGGTTGCATGCATCCCCCTCCATTTTTATGCTCACACTCCAAACCTCCGGTGGGGTCCATCCATCCTCACTGCTGACTTTCCAGTAGTTGCAGCAAAGGTGAGTTCCTTTAGTGTGTTGGCTTATTACTTCAAAACAAGGCTTCTGTGGTGCACACCATGTTTTGGAGACAAAGAGCCCTCCTGGAAGCATTACAAGGTGAGTACTCCTTGAATGCGTTGCATCTGATCAAATTATAGTTTTTGGGATTGCTGTGAGCTTCAAGAACAAGCCACGCAAGCCCTGTTTTGAAGTATAAAGCAGATTAAAAAGGTTAGTTTTTGCAGCTGCCACCTTGAATTCAAGCAGTAATCAAAGAAGATTTGGCCATCCTGTCCACCAAAGTTGCTTAACCCATTTTTAAGGAGCATGATTTGGGTGTGTTGCATTCAATCCCCCTTGCACATTTTGCAGATCTTTTTGGACCTGCAAAGACTGCTTAGGATCAAAGTGTCCTGTTGCAGGAGCAACAGTAAATATTATAGATGGCTACTTTCTGGGAGAAGTACCCCTTCACCAAGGCTGTTCCCCCTCAAATCCATCCCATAGGAATCCTGCCACTCACCCTGTCCTTGTTCCCCAATTCTTTCCTTTCTGGATTGGGTTACTGGACCTCAGAGTACATATGTGGACTTGTGGTTGTGTTGTTGTGTGGCTCCTTTAGTTTGGTGTGCATGGCCTAACTCCAATTCAGGCTTGACAGCCAGCCAGAGACAGGTTTAAACCAACAAGAAGAATAGGTTTACTAACCATAGTGTAAGAATATTCTATTTCTTAGGTTCCCCAATATCATAGGCAGTTCCCTCTCCTTCCTCACATCCAAAACTGTGTCTGTCAGCTCAACACCTTGTCAGTGCCATCTTCAAACCCTGTCTCAGATCTAAGCCCTGCTTCAAATCCAACCCCTGTCTGCCTGAAATCCAAAACGTGTCTGAGTCTCCACCAGTCTGTCTTTTGATAGATTCTGTTCTCCTGGTGTTCCCCATCATTGCTCCAAAACACACTGGAGAAATAATCCAGTTTGAGACCACTTTAACTGCCCTGGCTCAATGCTAAGGAATTCTTGGAACTGTGGTTTTGTGAGATATTTAGCTTTCTCTGTCAGACAGTTCTGGTGCCACAATAAACTACGGCTCCAGGGATTCCCTAGCAGTGAGCCAGGGCAGCTAAAGCTTCTCAAACTGGACTATTTCTACAGTGTGTTTTGAATCATAGCCTCCCTGACCTTGGATTAGCTGCCTTGAAGCCATATTTGCTTAGCCCCTTCTTCACAGGTGCCCTCTGGAAGAGGTGTCGTGATATTTCTTGTTGAGGTTGGTGCACTTCTTTGGGGCAAGAACTTCATACCTTTTGTGCAGATGGCTTTGGCAATTGGGTGACACTGCTTCGGTCTGTGTTTACAGGTGGCAACCTCTTCATTGAAGGCTAGTAAAAGAGAGACTGGAATTAAAATCCTTTTAACTGTGTTCATGGAAGCTGAAGCATCTGGGTTGGATAACAGATGGGTTTTCAAAGTGTGTGTGGCTTCTTGGAGCTTAGCTGGAATAGTCCTTGGAGCTCAGGGTTAAAGCTGCAATGGGAGGACGAGAACGCTTGTGTTGTCTGCTTACCAGTGTCTGGCTCTGCTTCTTGCTGCAATTTTAGATCAGTCATGATGCAGCATATGCTCTGGAAGCAGGAGGTCCCAGGATCAATCTTTACCATCTCCACAAAGGGAGAGGGAAGAGCTCTTGTCAGAAGAACCCTGCAGAAATATTGCCGACTCTGAACTGTCTGAATTGATATAACGCAACTTCATATGCTTTGAATTTTCCACAGAACAGCTGAGGGTCAGAGGACTACAACTCCCATGGCTGCAGTGGCTGGCAATTGTGGGAATTAGGGTCCACAACTAACTTTTCCAAGCTCAGCTTGAGTTTCCCGAAAGCTTTATGACCTAGGGTCTGTATGACTTTATACCTGTCTGGAGGAATAGCCATACAGTGAGTCTTGTTATCGGCTGGGGTTTAGTTCTAGGACCCCCATGGGTAACAAAATCTGTGGATGCCAAAATGGTGCCTCTTATATAAAATGGAAAATCAAATTTTGCTATTTGGAATTTATGCTTTTTCTGAATATTTTCAAGCCGTGGATGCTTGAATCCATGGGTAAAAATATCCAGGGATAAGAAGGACCAACTATTAGTTTTATGCTTCCAAACTTGTACTTTTAAGTGTTGATTTTAAAAAATAAATAAATGACAGTGCCAGAAAGTGCTATTTGTTAGTTTCTAAACCTCTCCTTCTCCTCTTCTTCCCTATGCATGCGCGCGCACACACATACGCACACACTATTATCGTATTATATGATATTATTACATTATTGAAAGATGCAAGGCCTATCTCTTCCTATTGTGTTTCTTTAGTATAGAGTGGCGAACAAAACCTGAAAATGAGTTTGTCTGATTCTCCTGGAATACTGCACTACACCCCCATTGAGCAGAATCATAGAATCATAGAATTGGAAGAGAACCCAAGGACCATCCAGTTCAATCCCCTGCCATGCAGGAAATCACAATCAAAGCATCCCTGACAGATAGCCATCCAGCCTCTGCTTAAAGACCTCCAGAGAAGGAGACTCTACCACACTCCAAGGCAGTGTCTTCCACTGTCAAACATCTCTTACCATCAGGAAGTTCTTTCTAATGCTGAGGTGGAATTTCTTGCATTTCTTGCATCCATGGCCCCAGGTCTTATTCTCTGGAGCAGCAGAAAATAAGCTTGCTCCATCCTCAGTATGACACTCCTTTAAACATTTAAACAGGGCCATCAGATCAATTCTCAACCTTCTTTTCTCCAGGCTAAACCTACCTAGCTCCTCAAGTCTCTCATCGTAGGGCATGGTTTCCAGATCCTTCACCATTTTGGTCACCTTCCTCTCGACACGCTCCAGCTCCTCAACATCCTTTTTGAATTGTGGTGCCCAGAACTGGAGACAATATTATTCCAAGTGAGGCCTGACCAAAGCAGAATAGAGTGGCACTATTACTTCCCTTGATCTAGACACTATACTTCTGTTTATGCAGCCTAGAATCCCATTGGCCTTTTTAGCTTACTTTCAGCTGTATAATCTGTGACTTAGCGGCATATAGTATATAACACAGGCATGTTTTAGCTTTTATACTTCTGTGCCTCCTGTATTTTCAGCAGCTTATATTTGGGTGGTCATAGTGTTTTGTTTTCATCCCGGTTATATTTTCACAGTATGCTGGAAACCAAAGCTCACGTCAAATAGAGCAGCAAACTCTTTCGGTCCTGCTTGGGCCGACTCCATTGTGCATCAGACAGTGGGACATTGTAGTGGAACTGACTAAGCAACAACAGAAAAGTGAGGGTGGGGGTAGAAAGAGATGCTTGAAAGAACTGCCAGTTCAGAGTGAGTATCTACAAAACAATCATTTTAGGTTTGACTCACTTGCCTGGTACAAAATAGGGTAAGGGCTTGACCAGCTGACTTGTTCAATATAGTAAACTCTTTAAATGATTAATTTTGCAGGACTGTAGTAGAGACTTGTGTGTGTTTCCATATGTGGTATAAACTATGAAATGAAGAAATTAAATCCTTCAAGCTAGAAATGGCCAATAATCCTGCTAATATCACAGAATCAGGTGAACATTTACCAAATGTAGCCCCCCAAAAATAAATAAAAATAGAAGGGAGAACCACAATGACGATTCAGTAATAATGGCAAAGGAATAATGAGTTCTAAAATATTAAGTATGACAATCAATCAAACTATAGTGCGCCCGCACCATGCGCAGATGCATTTTACACTGCTTTAAGCTTATGGGGAAGCCGCTTGGGAAGGGAAAACAATAGTGCGTGTGCCTGCGGCGCTCGCACGCTGCTCCACCACATGCACGAGCCCCATTATTTCCTATGGGGCTCGAGCATAGGCAGATTTTCTCTTATGCGGGGGGATTGAGTAAGGAGAGGGCCCATGTACTATTGTAACATGTAATATAATGTGAGGTTGAAGGCTTTCATGGCCGGCATCCATAGTTTTTTGTGGGTTTTTCAGGCTATGTGGCCATATTCTAGAAAAATTTATTCTTGGATATATTTTACATACCCTCATACAAATAATAGTAAAAACCATACACTATATGTGCATAGAATTGTGTTAAGCAGAGTATCTCAACTGAGTTCACTTATTATTTCAAGTCCATTTAACCTCTGTTGCAGTGACAAAGATGCTGTAAGTGAAGACTGATAAAATATTTCACTGTTGGTAGAATAATATTCTTTCTGGAACTTTTTTTGGAAAAACTGCAGATAGCAATTGTTATCTTAAAAGCATTCCTCATCTTTGCTCCCTGAGTGGAAGGAGACATCTGTTCTAAGGAAATGGACCTTGAGTCCATTCCCTTAAAACAGGGAAGACACGTTTTCCCTTTACAACCATTTCCCCTTCACATGAGGTGACTAATATTGTTGCCCTGCCTTTCTTCCAAGGATTTGAGAGTGACTTACCACCTGCCAAACCTCTGAAGTCGGTGAGATTGAGGGATACTCACTGGCCCAAGATGTCTCAGTGATCATGGCTGAGTGAGGATTTGAATTGGAAACCCCCTGCTCCAGATCCAGTGCATGACACTGCATGTTCTTTGCTTCAAACAAGATGAATTTGGGCCACTGCCTGTTTCCCCAGAAGTACCCAGATTGTTTAGCAGAGATGTACTCAGTGTTCTTAAGTTCTGAAGGTAATTTCTTGGCCTGTGGTTTGTTTGCTTATTTGAATGGGCAGATTAAAGTTTTCCTTTCAGTGACTGCTTGCTTGGTCTCTTTGGCAATACCTGCCTCCCATGAACATGAAACAACCCTGCTGATCGGACCAAAGGCCTGTCTAGGCAAGCATTATTTTCTCACAGTGGTCAGCTGGTTGCCCCATGGGATTCTCACAAGGAGGAAAAGGCTGTAACAGCATCCTTTCCTTTATGTTCCCTTGCAACATGGCTGCCTCCATTGCTGGAGATAATGCATGCCGTCATGACTATTCACCATTGATATCCTTGCCTTCTTCCATAAATTTGTCTGCCTTCCTTTAAAGCCATCCAGGCTGGTGGCCATCATTTATCCAGCGACAGATCCCACCGTTGGACTATACACTGTTGTGAAGGAGTGCTTTCTTTTCTCGAGTCTGTATTCCTTACCATTTAGTTTCATGGGATAAATCAATGTTCTGGTTTTGCAAGGAAGGATTCACATTCTCCACACCGTGCATAATTTTATGTACTTCCACAATATCCCTGTGTTGGAGCATGAGGTTAAAAGAATAGTGAGAGAGAGATGGCTGGGTGAGGTGCAAAATACCCCAGGCTTATTGTTCTCTGATACATGAAGGTGTCGTAGGATAGTATTTTTGAATTCTCTCATGATCCTTCCCATGCAAGTATCCCAAATACCTGGGCACCTTGTTTTTTTAAACCCACAGGTCCCAAAGCCTCAAGAAGTGAAAAACCCCAAAACCAAACCCTATATCTTTTACTTTGGTGTGTTTAAAGGAATAGAAAGCATTTTTCCAACCTTAATGTCCTATCTTGGGCCAGGGTGGCAGTACTGAACTTTCCTGTCTATCCTATCCCATCCTATCTTAGTTGTTGCTTTCCAATCCAGGAGGTTGTAATGCCTCATGGTTGTGTTCTTTTCCAAGCTGGATGTTGTTTTCCAAACTGGACTAAGCCTACCACTCCAGTCCATCTCTTCTTACCTTATATATTTTGTAGAAATCCTCAGGTTTGCTTGCAAGCTGACTTGCTGGCTTGAAAATAATAATCGCTCAGAAGCCCTTTAGCCGCTAGCCCTTAACCATTGCCCTTCTTATTGCTGTCCTCATGCTTAGGGACACCAGGAAGGAGAATGGAATGTGGAACATTCTTTCTGGGGGAGAAGCCTTCTGCTTCTTCTCCCTGCCCTTTTACATTTATATGTGCTTGGACGCAAGGACTGGAATGCTTCAGAAAAACTACATTTGTAACTGGTATGTAAAGGACTTCCCTGCCTTTCAGTTGGAGTCCAAACACATCTCAGAATGTTGGCACTTAGATTTTAAAGCCCTAGAACAGATAAGGGAATCCTGTGTCACCTTCAAGTCTTCTGTGTCCTTAAAAACATTTTTTGATTCAACGGTGCCAATGTGTATTCCTGAAAGCCTCCAGGAGCAACAACTGTGCATTAAGACAAGGCCTGTCCCTGATCACCCAACCTTCATTTGCTCCAATGTTCCCTTGGAGCTTTTACTACCATATATATATGTGTATAAGTTGACCTCGTGTATAAGTAGAGGGCATATTTTGGGCCCAAAATTATGGATTTTGCTGGGACTCATGGATGAGTTGAGGATAAAACTTTAGCCCATGTAACAAAGGATGTTAAGGATGGAACAAAGGAAAATTATGTCCAAGAACGTACAAAATTCCAGCAAGCATAAGCATTTGTGCTCACATAAAGGCTTGATGGATTTGGAGGGAGCTATGGTAGATGGTGGCTGTGTGTTGTGTCAAGGAGGCAACCAAGAATAGGTGGGTAGGAAAACCGCACATGTCAAAAAAGGATGTAAAGGCAAATATTAAGATACAGAATTAATGCTCATCAAAAAAAGAACCGTCCCCTTCCCTGAGTAGAGTGGCGAAAGGCGAGAACTTAGTCCAACTTGGTGGAGCCTAAAAGAAGCACCAACCTTCTCTACTCTCTCTGCACTCCTTTGAGGGGAAAGCGCTGCCACCATTTTCCTGCCAAGGCCTTCAAGAAGGCCAGAAGCAGAGCAGTGGCATTGAGAGTAGAAGGGGTTAGTGCTTCTTTTAGGTTCTCCTGGGAGCCTCTTGCCACTCTACTGAGAGAAGGGGATGCTTTCTTTTTTAAAGTAAGTTAAGGTACAGTAAGTTGAGGTATTGACATTGACCCCAGGATTTCTAGACTTAAACATGAGTATATACAAGGACTTAGTGGCCCTTGAGGTATTTTCCAACTTGATGATTCTGTGTTCCTATGATCCTAAGTACAGTAGATGTTTGATCAGTTCTGGTTTTGGGTAGCTGGTTTAGCCTATCATAGATCCTGGCCACCATAAATTGGCTCATGAAGTTTTCCCTGCCCTATCAAAGGTAGCTTAGAAACCAGCTGTTGGGAGGTGTCCATGCTGCCTTACCATCTGCCTTTCCACTGATGTCCCTTCAGACACTATTCCCAAACTCTCTGACCATCTCAGGTCAAGCAGTGACAAGCAGACAGAGATGCTTTTCAGTACTGGTACCCTATTTGTGGAATTGCCTCCCCTGGGACCCCGCTTTGTACCAACATAGTTAACCTTCCTGCAGAATGTAGAGATGCTTTTATTCTCTAAGGGTTTTTCTTGTTTTATTTTAGCATCTTGCACTTTTGTGCATGTTATTTAGGTCTTTGATACTTTCCCAGATGGTAGCATCTTTTCTTTTTAATTGGCCTGCCTTGATAGAAGCAGAGCATTCTGTATAGAACGTCACAGAGGTGGCTTCTCAAGATGGGGAGACCCAACTCAAATCATTTCAAACTGGCAGCAACGTTCAGAATTAAACTGGAGTCATGGTATGACTGCTCTCTCTCTACCATCCATTGCAAATGCTCTTATTCTTTTCTCTTCCTCTGTCACCAGCTGTTTAAGCTGATCTGTAAAGAATGTTCTTTCTCCTTCATGGATGTTTTAACTGACTGCCCAATTCAGCAAAAAGAATCAAAGAGAGAGGCAGCAGGGACTGTGTACAGTCTATTGGCTTATGGCAAGGCCTCTTTGGTTTCCCTCCCCCTTCCTAAATTTATTCACATTGCACTGTTGCAAAAGGAAAGATAGGAAATGGGCTGGGTACTGTACTGAAAGTGCCTGAAGGCAGTGGGTAGTAATGTACAGAATGACTTACAACAAAAGATCGTGGGATGGGTTTCATAAAGCGAAAGCATCCTTCCCTTTGGAGAGCCGAGAGCTCCTTAGTAGAAGGAGGAATCAGATTAAATTATCTGAAAATGTTACAAGGTATGTGAAATACTGTGCAAAGCATCAAGTCTTATGTGCAATTTACGCATGTTTTGATTTTGAATAAAATAATGGTTACTCTATTTGATATAATGATGCGTATTTATCAGTCTGCTTCAGGGTGTGAGGAATTCAACCTGGTGAACAAGTCCATAAATGCTATTAGCCAGCAGCGGGGTGGTTTGGGAGATAGCTCAGCTAATGGATGTATGAGACAGACCCCATTTTCATCCATCTTGCAAGACTGTCCAGTTCACCTGGCAGCCATTTTTGCTCACTGTAGGTGAATGGTTTTTGTTTGGATTAGAAAGTTTCTGGCCTTCCTTTTTAATCCTGGATTTTCTCGCCAACTGTGGTGAATGAAATATGAAAAACAGGAATTAAAATAACAGTACAAAATAATGGTGTTTTTTTTTTTTAATGTACGAGTTTATTTAGCATCAGAGCAAACTCACTTTTAAATACTTTCTGGAACACTATTAACAATGGAAGCAAGCTAGTTCCACATGGAAACTCTCTGTTTTAAAAATGCAGCTTTTTGGCTTAGGCTGCTTTTTATTCTAGGCCTCTGCAGCTCTCCAGTCAGCCTTGTCCCTGCTATCCGACAGTCAAACTGGGGGTCAAATGCTTCAAACGATGGGAGTGTGAGAAACCCAAGCCTCTGCTTCAATTGTGTTGTCTTATTCATGATAATAAGATGACATAAAAGAATCCAGTAACACCTTTGAGACTAACTAGACAGAAAAGGTTTCCAGCATAAGTTTTCATGGCCTGCAATAACATGGTTGTGTTAGTCTGTTTGTGTTAAAACTGGCTAACATGAATACAGTGGTCCCTCCACATTCAGGGTTAGGGGTGAAGGACCCCCATGAATGTGGAAAATCTGCCAATAAAAAATTACTATTCTTTTTAACCAGAACACCTCCCTAGGAATCTCTAGGTCCTCTAGTGCAACTGTCATCAACATCTGCCAGAAGTTGATCATAGACTCATGCTGGAGGACCTATAAATGCCTAGAGAAGTGTTTTCTGTAGGAACTTATAGCTTCTCCAGCACAACTCTGTGGTTAACTTCTGGTAGAGTTGCGCTAGAGGACCTGGCGATTCCTAGAGAGAACATATTAATCCAAACCACAAATAATCAAATACACAAAAGTGAAAGCTGCAAATGTGGCGGGTCAACTGTAGTCTGCCATTTTCCTAGTTCTGGTGCCTGAAATGCTTTTCATTGAAGATTTTGGCCCTTGCGGTCTCTTCCAATTCTATGATTCTATAATCTGCATATTGCAGAAGGGGAAATTGAGGCTGGGTCGCTGTGTCCACCTTGTGAATTCATAGCAGAGTTAAGAATCAAGCTGCAGCAGACATTCTGAATCATTGACAGATCCTTTAGCTACTGTGTCGTGACCTTACTGGAAGGGGTTTAATATATGGAGAAGCAGACATATAGACACGGACTGGGTTACCTTTGGACTCCTTATAGCACCAGAGAGTGGCCCAGTGCAGTTTTGCTGTGGCTGTTTACAACCTTGGAGTTTTCCCTGCTTGCTTTGCCTGCCTGAAAGACACAAATCTCCTGTGTGTCTGTCCACAATTGTGTGTCTGTTGCAAGCTCAGCCCCGCTCAACCTCTCCCGCATCCTCCCTTACCTCTGCAATATTGGCTTCTCGTGGTTTCCCCCCCAGCTGCGGCTGCCTCTCTCTGCATTATTTCTGACAAGGTATGTTAAGTTTCTGGGAGTATGCCAACACCCCCCCCCCCCCTTTCTGTCTCTCTCCTAGAGTACATTTGGGTCAGGTGGAAGGGACACAGAGGGTTATAGGGTTTTGGTTTTTCTCTGTATATCTTTGCTTGTCGTCCCAGCTCCTCCGCCCTGCTTCCTCACGGTGCATTTGAGCAGAGGACGGCTGCCAAAGAGCAGGAAGTTTTTCTCTAAAATGCAAACAGATCTCTCCTCCTTTCCTCTCCCCTCACCTCTACCCAGCCTGCGCCTCCTTCCAGCGACTGAGAGAGAGAGGCAGGAAGGGGTGGCGCTAGTATCATACACAGGGAAGTAACCTTTTGGTTCCCTCTCAAGGAATAGGACAAACAGGAATTGCTGGCTGGCGACAAGCGACAACTAGCCTGCCTGATCCCCGATGACTGCAGCGATATGGAAGAGAATTAATGGGCTAGTGAGTACTTTGGCAAAAGGGGAGGGAACCTGGGAGCAACTAAGACCCCGCTGTTATGAGTAGTGCTTTCTCCCCCTACCCACTTTATGGCATCTCAAGCTGCACTTGTCACCGTTCTTACTTCTCCTGGGAACCCAGAGAAAAAGCAGCAAGGTGCGTCTCTGTTCATTGGAACAGAGCCCGGCTGACAGTGTTTACCCTGCTTTGATGGGGTGTGTTTGCGTGCGACTGTCCCATGCTCTCTTTTTGGTGTTGTTTTAAATTATTTGCTTCCTGCGATTCTGTAGGACCGTACTTGTCCAAGGTGTCGCATTTGATATTTTTACCTGGACTCTTGGTAAAAACAAATTTCATTTCTGCTTTCTCCCATTATAAGGCAGGGCTGCAGAGGCAACAGCAATTCAGATTTGTTCATTGGAAAAAGTCATACAGTTCATATTAGTTGAGTAATCCCTGAGTAGCAGCAAACATGTATTCCAGATTTGTATTCTTTTCTCACTTTGTCGTAAATGTACTCACCTGTGTTTGTTTGGAGAGGGGCTTGGCAGGCTTGGAAATTGCTATGGTAGATCCCAGAAAGGGGTGTGTGGACAGTGCACTAACTGTGTACCAGTTTGAGAGGGGCATTGCTGAATGTCATAAGAGGTAAGCTAGGTGGGCACAAAAATTTTCTGCATCTCTGAGTCGTATAGAGAGGCATTGTGGTTTGAAAATATGGCACCTTCTCTGGACCTGTTCAAATTTTTCCACATTACCGAGGACGACGAACTTCCTGCTTCGTGCCATAAGGAATAAAATAACATTGACATGAGCATTGCGGATCTCAGTTTCCCGTTCCAAGCATCAAGACTCCTGAGTGGAACTCTAGATGACAGACCTGTGTGGAAAAAAGCTTGAATGAACCTTGGAATCTTGGATATGGATCTCTAAATCAAGTCACTGGAGCCGTCTGCTAGGCAGCCCTGCTGTTAACGGTCCCTTTTATACCTCAGCTATTTTTATGGATGGCATGCATGCTACAGCTCAGCCAGAAAAACAGAGGTGCTTGGGGTTTATTTTGGTGTCATTGAATAATCTAGAAACACGTCATTGCCTATGACAATAGCAGAAAACCAAGAACAAGGTTGCAACCACTTTGGTCTTAAGTGCTATGAACAGTTTGACATTTTTTAAAAATGAACAAGGCAGTCTTGGGATGTGCCCTTGGTAATTCCTGAAACGTCTGCCTTCATCATAGTTCACAGGAGGTCTTTCCTTTTCTCTCTTTAAATTGTGCCGCTAGTCCTTACAGTTGGAGAATTATATCAGAGTGCTAAAAGGCCACTGATTTCTGAGAAACCAAATGAAAAGAAACAGCCAATTCCTACAGGTTTCACTTGTGGCTTTTTTTAAATACACAGACAGTCTCTGTTGGCTTTGCTTTTCAATATCCCTATACAGTAGGTCACAATTTCCACTTCATGGATAACAGAACTGTGTTCTGTTCTAGAGCTGGCGAGTAAATGCGTGCTAGAGATTGGTTCCTATCAGTGGTTCGAGCTAGAGTTAGTAGACCCATTGAATAATGGGATTTACATAAGGGACACACTACTCAACCCTTAGTTCTATGGGTCTGCTGGAGATGAGATGGCCTTGTAGGATTCAGGTCCAAGTCATTGTCCTGTTTGGATGAGTGGGGATTGTTATATCTAGTTTTTTTTATTTTTTAAGAACTCATGTTTCCCTACCGCTTCGCAAAAGAGGCAGCAATTTCTTACCGCACTGAAAGTTAGTCAAATACATGTCAAGAAATCTACTGAGGTTAGTAGATTCAGACCTTAGTGAATATTAGCAGGGTCGCTGCCTGTCCAGCAGGTGGATAGATGAGCATTTTCTTCAGCTAGTTAAGCTTTCCCTATGGCTCTCCACATGAAACCAAAATTCTCCCAAACGTCTGAAATACACTGCTTATCCATTGGTCTGCAGGTGGCATCATGATATTATTATTATTATTATTATTATTATTATTATTATTAAGCTTTATTTATATAGCGCTGTAAATTTACACAGCACTGTACATAAAATCATTTAATTAGACGGTTCCCTGCCTTCAAGCTTAGAAGGGAATGGTTGAGGGGAAGGAGATCAGGTCCAGCATTCTTCTCTCCCTCTGAGGCCTGGACCACGGCAGATGGACAGATGGAGGGATCTGTATCTTAAGGATAGGCCTGATGGCAATGGCCCACCTTTCTCTCCCCCTCAGAGGCCAGGATGGAGTTGGATGCCTTTGGGAAGGGCACTACCTGGTTGATGCTTTCATTTTAGCATTTGCCCATTGAATCAGGAAATTTCACAGCTTCCTCTCTGATATCCAGTTTAAAAACAACAACAGTGTGTCACAGTGCTCCAGACATTGCATAAAACCAGGCCAGAGTGCTTACAAGTGTCTCTCAGGTACTCATTTGCATCTTTATATCATCTGCATCATTTGCTGTAGCCGAGAACAGACTGAGGCCCGAGAAAGGTTGCAGAGCTGTAGTTCATTGACAGAGTACCTGCTTTACATGTACAAGATGCCAGGTTCAGATCCTGGCATTTCCAGACAAGGGTGAGAGAGACCATTTCTGAACCTCCAGACAGCTGCTGCTGGCCAATGTAAACAGTGCTGTCCAGCAATCTGAATCTCTGTGAGACAGCTTTCTATGTCTTCCATCACATCTTGGTTTTTATTTGTGTTTTAATTCCATAGAGTATGCTGCTGTTTTTCTTTTCCTACAAGATGTATATACCCAACATTGAATATGGTTGAATGTGTCATTGTTCCCAAGTTGTGTTTCGGGAAATTAGTTATTCCCCCTGGGTCTCTTCCGACTGTATTCCAGAGCTTTAAAAAGTTACTTTTGGTGTACCACTCCCAAAAAAACCTTATCCCCACATATTGGCTGGGGATTTGGGGACTTGTAGTCAAAATGTCACTTTGGTAAGCTTCGTTGGATGAGTACAGGCATGTGTTAGATGTGATACAGCTGTGTGTTCTCTTGTGGCAAGGCCTCACATGCCTGTACAGAATTATTTGTGCTATTAGCTTCTGTTCTGAATTTTGCATATCAATGTTAATACAATTTCCTTGTACACCAACCAGAGAGCTTTGGCTACCGAACAGTCCGAAGCCATAACAATATAATAAATGGCTTGAAGTGAACAAAGATAGGGCATTTTGAGAAACAGCTGGAATAACAGTTACATATTGCAACAGCTTTTGCATTCTCCACCCTGAATATCGTGTCATGCAGTGACTTCCCATTGTCTCCTGTGACTTGCTGTCATACTTATCAGCGAGGAAGGAGCCCGTCTGTAGACCGTCCAGGGCCCTGGAGTGCTCTGTCTGCGTGTGAGTTAAACTGAAACTTAATCTGGCCTTGTTCATCACCAATATAAAGTTGGTGGGAGAGTCCCTTCCATTGATGCTTTTCCTTTCTGGCAGCCTTCCAGGGGTCAGCTTGAAATGGAGTTGAGGAGGACAATAGGGCTGCATCTAGAAGGAGGGGAGTATGCCATTCATTACCCAGGACAGAAAGGACAGTTGATGATGCTCTAGATAGGAGCGGAAGCATTAACTGTGGGAGAGGAGCAGTGAGCCATGTAAGGCTACCGTCGAGAGAGACCAGGCTTTGGAAACCTTCCAGAGTCATGATTGCCTGGGCACCTAAAAGGAAATTGGTGTTGGCACCTAGCAATTTGAAATATTCATGGAGGACTGAGACTGTCTCGGAGGCTTCGGAAAGCTTAGCCTGTAGGGTTTGAACATCTCTCCGTCCTCATGAGGGCCAGAGAGCGTTGTTTTTAAAAACGAAGCGACTGAATTGTGTGAGCTTCCTTTTGTACTGTTTACGGGGCATGAATAAATCACACGTGAAGGTTCTTATGTGTTCTCTGTTGCTTGGCTGCCGTCCCTTTCCCTGACCACATTATCTTCAGTGACTGTTTTGCTTCTCAAGAACTTTTTGCTGCTGCCCTTAGCACAAAGAGTGGCTCAGAGTTAGCAGGGCCTTGAAGGTCATTCCTTCATTTGGATTAGCCAGGAAAGCTTCCCAGCAGAGTTGCATCCTGTGAACATTGTAAAGAGGGGATAGATTTATTAGGAGGGATATGGTATTCACTTTATCCACCTGGATCTCTCCTTACTGAGTCGTGCACCCCCAGTTCCATTACCCTATAAGCAAGTTTCCCCATAATATGCTTGCTCTGGCTCACAAGTGGTTCTTATCTTTCAGTGTAGCACTGGTGTCAGGCTGCAAGATACAGCAATCTTTTGGCCTGGGAAAGGCGTCCTGGCGGAAGGCTGATGGTTTCTGATGAAATGTGACAGAACAACCTACAGATGGCTTGGTGGGCTTTGGAAGGTGTAGCTGAGGGGTGTAATCTAATGGTGTAAGTTCATCGTTTGGAAAAGTTATTTTTCCAAGCTCTGCATAAGTTGACACGTATTTGCTTTATCTTAATAATGACGTGTATCACTTACAGCAAGAACCAGTGTGGTGCAGTGGGTTAAGCATTGGACTACAACTCTGGAGACCAGGGTTGGAGACCAGACTCCCCACTCAGCTGTGTATGACTTTGGACAAGTCACATTCTCTCAGCCTCAGAGAATCACAGACTCACCAAGTTAGAAGAGACCCCAAGGGCCATCCAGTCCAACCTGCTGCCATATAGGAATACACAAACAAAACACTCCTGACAGATGACCACCCAGCCTCTGTTTAAAAACCTCCAAAGAAGGAGACTCCATCACAGTCCAAGTCACCATATTTCCACTGTTGAACAGCTCTTACCATCAGGAAAATTCTTTCTAATGTGGACTCTCTTTTCCAATAGTTTGAATCTATTGCTCCATGTTCTAGTCTCTAGAGCAGCAGAAAACATATGACATTCCTTCAAATATTTAAACAGAAGGTCATATCACCTCTTAACTTTCTCTTCTCCAGGCTAAACATACCTAGCTCCGTAGGTCTCTCCTCATAGGGCTTGGCTTCCAAACCTTTCACCATTTTGGTCACCCTCCTCCAGCTTCTCAACATCCCTTTTGAATTGTGGTGCTCAGAACTGGACACATGATTCCAGGTGAGGCCTGACCTAAACAGAGTAGAGTGGTACTACTCCTTCCCTCAATCTAGACACTATACTTCTGATGATGCAGCCTAGAATCACACTGGTGTTTTTAGCTGCTGCATCACACTGTTGACTCATATTCAACTTGTGGTCTACTGGGAAACCTAGATCTCTTTCACATGTACTGTTGTCAACCCATCCTATATCTGTTTATTTCATTTTTTTCACGCTTAAGTGTAGTACCTGACGTTTCTTGTGTTGAAATTCATTTTGTTAGTTTTGGCCCAGTTCTACAATCTGTTAAGGTCATTTTGAATTCTGATCTTGTCATCTGGGGTATTGGATACCCCTCCTCATTTAGTTTCATCTGCAGATTCCCTTCATTCCATCAGACAAGTCATTGATAAAGATCTTGAATTGCATTCGGCCCAGACAAAACCCTGTGGCAGCCTACTAGTCACTTCTCTCCAGGATGAGGAGGAGCCATTGTTGAGTATCCTATGGGTTCAGTCAGTCAACCAGTTACACATGCACTGAACAGTCACATTGTTTAGCCCACATTTTGCTAGCATGTTTTAAGTATATTATGGGGAACCTTGTCGAAGGCCTTACTGAAACCAAGATAAAGTATGTCCACAGCATTACCTTCCTCTACCAAGGTTGTAACCCTTATCAAAAAAAGAGATAAGATTAGTCTGGCATGACTTGTTTTTGAGAAACTCAGGCTGGCTTTTAGTGATCATGGCATTCCTTTCTGAGTGCTTACAGACTAGCCTTGTTTAATGATCCGCTCTAGAATCGAGGCAAAGGAACAGATCTTGCCAAGAAAACCTCATGATGGGGTTTCCTTAGGGTTGCCATACATTGGAAATTACTTGAAGGACACAACAGCAACAAGTCACTCACACCAGGGGTGATCAAACTTCATGCTTGCAGGACTAGAACCTAAATCCAATCAGGCAGAGCCTGGTGTAAACTGCATACACTAGTGTGGGTCTCAGTAGTACTTACAACAGTTCTGTGGGATGGACAGTTTCACTCATGAGTTGTAAGGGTCTAGGTTGAGGTAAAGATCTAGCAGTTTGCCCCCAGATGCCTAGAGAATTGTTGACAGAGGTAAGGTACAAACCAGCGATTTTCTCTGCTCAGTATTTTAGCTCCTACCCTATATTTGTAGTAGAAAAATGACCACTGGAAGCAGCTTGTATTACTTGCTTGATTTCCGTGGTGCTAATTGCAATGCACACACCTTCTAGTAGGGCACTTGGTTGTTCCTGTCCTCTGTAGTAAGCTTAAAACTGCTTGTTTCTATCTCAGATATGGTTGGATCTGTTTTTCGCCCGGAAGGCAGATGGTACCATGATGGTTCCATTCTGAGAGTGTTAACAGGAACTGTTGAGCCTGCTTTATTTCTGAGAGCTGTAAACAGCTGGACCCCAGTGAATCAGTCTCCTGGTCTAAGCTGCTGTGTGATTTTGTTGTTGTTGTTTTGGTCTTAGGTTTTTCTTCTTGGCCCGTTTTCTGGTTGCGCCTGGCTCTGTGGCAGGTCCTTGTATTTGTGCACATAAACCCCACTTGGCTTGATTTTGGGCAAGCAGGAAATGTTTTTTCAAATGAGCTCAAGGTTTCAGCATCTCTGCTGCACCAAAAGAAGCTTCTGCCTGCAGGATACATCTTAATAAAACTGGCCTAGTTGGGTGGGATAGAAGTGGACATGTACTTTGAGATTAACGCTGCATTTATGCAGGTAAATGTGTTATAGACTTGAAGGCACATATACAAACAAATGAACATGGCAATCTGACTTTATGATGCCATTTCAGACCAGCAGTCTCTTTAACCCAGCCTTCTCAGACAGCAGACAGATTGACAGCATCTCAGATCTTTCTCATCGCTGGCTGCCCAATTCCCTGAAGGGAAGATGCAAGGCACTGAACCTGGAACCTGTTAAATGTTAAGAACATGTGATGTGATGTGCCTTCAAGTTGTTTCTCACTTACGGCGACCCTAAGGCAAAATTATCACAGGGTTTTCTTAGCAAATCCTGTATTCTTTATCCAGAGGGGTTTGCATTTGGCTTCCTCTGAAGCTGAGAGACTTGCCCAAGTTTACCCAGTGGGTTTACGTGGCAGAGCGAGGATTTGAGTCCTGGTCTTCAGAGTCATGGTCCAGTACTCAAACCACTACACCTCACTGATCCTTTAAGAACATGAACTTTGCTATTATGCTGGAAACTTAGACTGTCAGTCATTTTAAGGTTTTGGTTCCTCAAAATTAAAGATATCTACTCCTGCCAGTTAAAAGGCAGATCAGACAGATTGCTAACTGGGACTGGCTACAGGGAATAAACAACTCCCTTGTTCTACCAGCCTCACTGGCTGATGGTCTGTTTCTGGGTACTGGTTTTGACTAATTAACTACATTTCTTATTTTTCAGCAATTGCACAGATAAATTGTAGAAGACGAAGTTAGCCATTCAGCTGAGTTTGGGTGTGAGTCAGAAGAACGTCGTCATTGGCCACCAGTAGTTAGACATTTTCTAGACCTGTTTGCAAGGCTGGCTAGCTTTATCAGGCGTTCTTGTTACAGCCTATGAATGTGGAAGCAGCATCCAGAGAGGGGCCAGAGACTGGGAATGAGCTTAGGGTCGCCGCTCTGTCTGTTTGCAACTCTCCAGAGGAGAACTGCAGAGCTGGCAAGCAGCCTAGTGTGCAGTTAATCTTGCCGCACATACAACATTGCCCATCTCTCCACCACCACCCTGGCAATTTCCACAGTACTGATGTCTTGCCAATTCGTATACAGCCTAACCCCAAAATAACAATGTACAAAACTATAATTATCATGATACCTTCAGCTGGTGCCTGATTGGGCTTTTCCCTCTTGAAACGAATTCACTACTTTGGGCTTCGTCTGAAAACACCGGACGTCTCTATGCCTGTTTCTCTCCTCCTTCATAATGGTTCAGACCTTGTAGGCAAATTACCTGGATGCTCTCAATCAAGGTCACAAAAAAGTCACCTGAATAACCACTTCGGGGTCAGAAAAGACCACAAGGCAGTGCTGAAGGACACCAGAGCATATGAATTAAAACTTTGGGGTCCATCCATAAAATGCCAGCAGTAATACTTTCAGCATTTATACAATATACAGTGGTACCTCGGGATACGAAATACCCAGGTTACGAAATTTTCGGGATACGAAAAAATCCCATAAGAAATAATTGTTCCGGGTTACGAATGTTTTTTTCGGGTTACGAAAAAACTTTTGGTGCTTTTCGGCGCTATTTTACACGGAACCGCGGCTTTTCCCCATTAGCGCCTATGGCATTTCGGCTTACGAAGGCTTTTCGGGTTACGAAAGCGGCCGCGGAACGAATTACTTTCGTAACCCGAGGCACCACTGTACATCAGGTACTCATAGCCCTTCATCACTACTTTTTAAGTACACTCATCCCTCCATATTTGCAGATTTGATTATTCACTGGTTTTATAATACATTCTGTCTAGGAATATCTAGGTCCTGCAGCTCAACTCTATGGTCAGATTTAACCAAAAGTTGCACTGAAGGACCTAGAGCTTCTTAGAGAAAATAATCCACTAGGCATTTGTAGCTCCTCCAGCACAATTCTATGGTCAGTGTCTAGTAGATGTTGACCACAGAGTTGCACTGGAGGACCTAGAGATTCCTAGAGATGTTCTCACAGGTAAAAACAGTATTTTTGTTATTTGTGATTTTTCCACATTCATGGGGGTCCTGTGCTCCTAACCCCAGTGAATGTGGAGGGATGAGTGTAATCTTTTCAATAGCAAGTCAATAATGTTGTTTGGGATGGGCAGTAGCTCACCTGTTCAACAACAGTTCAACCATGCATGACATGCAGAAGGTCCCAGATTACTGAGTAGTGTCTCCAGTCTCTAAGGTTGGCGGAGACTTCAGAGAGCTGCTGTCAGCCAGATTAGGCAGTGTTTGGATAGATGGATGACTCTGTGGCCTGATTTTATGTGAGACAGATTCAGGTATGTTGCTCATGTACAGTACATTGTCTCCATTTTGCCAACTGAGGCTGAGAGATCAGTTGTTTGTCTTCAACTTCACATCGTAGAATCATAGAGTTGGAAGAAACCTCAAGGGCCATCCAGTCCCTGCCATATAAGAATACACAAAGCACCCCCAAGACATGGCCATCCATCCTCTGTTTAAAGACCTCTAAAGATGGAGACTTCACCACTCTCCAAGGAAGTGTCCTCCACTGTCAAACAACTCTTACTGTCAGGAAGTTCTTCCTAATGTGAAGTCGCTTCCCTACCCCTTCATATCCTCAGGATATTTCATTTCATCTGGATGTTCTCAATCCACAGTTGGCCACTAAAGCCACATCTAACAACTTCTGGTCTGTATTCCCATTTCAGGTTGGGCTTTGATCTTGACTCACAAAATGCCGCTTCACCAAGCAAGTATCAAGCGTACTTTGCTATTACTGTTGTTTTCTGTCAGGCTCATACTTATAGCCCTTCTTGTTGAACAGACCAATAACTCTGAGGCCAAGGTGAGACTTTTAAACCAAAGCTTCTGGTTCTTCTTTTTAAGTTGTTATGCTATAGCCACAATTCTCCTCTGTGTGTGTGTGCATTTAAAAAGGCAGCTCCTATCATGAATGCTGTAGTGTTGTTTTACAGTTCATTTGAGGTCTTCTGTGTTGCTGTGGTGATGCTATGGACGTAGTTGAAGTCTTCAATATGTATGTGTGTCTTCACTGAGCACAGGACTGGGATCGGACACTGCAAATACAATCTTTTCCTTGCTAGGAGGGGGTGATTTCTTCCTTCCTTATCCCATGTTGGCATAGCCCTGGGCAAAGAGATACTGATTATGCAGGGTGAGTCAACAGAGATTCCAGACAGTCGTCTCTGCTTAATCCTCTCTCCCAAAGGTAAAATATCATAGCAGATTTTCTGTGTCCTGCAGCTGGATTTCAGAGGTGCAGTCTTGCCCTCAACTTTGGACCAGTTCTTTCTCCCTGTCAGCCCTACAGTGGGAGTACCCAATATCTCCAATCTTCATTTTGCCCTTCCTTCTGCCCTGTCCCAACACCTATGTGATTCACAATGAATCTACAGGTGTGTTAACTGTTCTGAACTACAAGGACCTCCTTGGTCTGTGGCAAAGACACTGCTTTGAAGGGGAGGGGAATCACACCCTTATTCCTGCTGTTAAAATAGCAGAGTGCTTGGAGAGTGTTAAGTAAAGGTTAACAAAGGCACTCCAAGTTATGCTAACCCTCGCACACTGCCACTGCCTTCCTTTGAAGCTGAGAAAGTGTGAATTGCCCAACGTCAGCCGGTGAATTTCTGTGGCTGTACAGTGCGCCCTTGGCTTATGCGGGGGATCTGTTCCGGATCCCATTGAATTTAACAAGTCGTCCCTCCGTGAATATTCAAGACTTCAGATCTCAAGTCCATGAGAACGGAAGTGCGACTGTACATTGTACATTAATGTACAGTGCATTGTACTGTTTTTTAATGTTGTGAGCCACCCTGAGTCCCAATTTTGGCAAAAAGGTGGTGGTGGTGGTGGTGATAATGATGATGATGATGATGATGATGATGATAAATAATACATTAAATGTCTCTGTTTTTTATACTTGCAAACTTCTCCTAGGATATGAGAGGTGCCATCTCTTGTTTCCCCCATTTCAATCCTCCTTGAAGCACTTAGATTTCTGCAAAAATGCTTTTTTAAAAAAAGATCTATGCTCCCTTCAGAAGATAGATTGAAGTGCATGTTACTGAACTGAAGACACGCTCTTATTCTACTATTTCTTGATGTTTAGTGTCTTTATCTCTTTCGCTGGGTCTTTTGAAATTTAGATTGTGAGTTCCTTGGGGAGACTCTGGCTTCTTGCTGGACCGTCGGTAAAGAAACGATGGTAAATGTAGCTCTGAAACAGGCATTCGGCTTTTCAAAGGCATCCCACTCAAAAGAGGAGAAAGAAAGTGCAGGTCCAATAGGATCCACACTTGCAACAGGCATTTCCAACAAGGTAAAGATGGAGTGGTCATTTCCCAGCCTGAACAAGGGCTGGTAGTGTTGCAGGGAGAGAAAGAAAAAGAGAAAGGATGCCTCTGATCCCACCAATTGCAAAGTTGCAGCCCCAGTTGACACTCTGTGCTATACTTGTCTTTCTATAGCAGGAGGGGAATGTAGACCACTCTTGTATAAGGCACCTTGTAAACTGGTGGTGGTCATGTTTTCCATGTTCACCTGAAATAAGAGGATGGAGCATAGCACAAAGCTGTGTCCCAGGCGATTCTAAAAAATGGCAGATGTCATTTGTTAGAACAGAGCCAGAAACACAACTACAGCTGGGTGTGTGTGATGCAGCTGCCTTTCTGCAGAGGCTCGAATCTGTACTATGTGTGAGTGAACACACCGCTAAACGGAAACTGAGCAAATAACTTGCCTCACCCCTGGGTCATCTCAATCTGAACCTGATTGTACTAGCATTTGGGAATGAGGGAGACTAGCCTATGATGCATTAGGCCTTGCGACAACTCAGGAAATCATATGCTGCGATCCAGAATCTTAACACTTTACTTACTTACCTACCTATCTACCTACATATATGCATATGAATGATGTATATATCCCGTCTTTCTCCCAACCTAGAGTTTAAGGCAGCAATAATCCTTTTCTTGTAGATCTTAGGTTCCTAGTGTGGTGTAGTAGTTTGAGAATTGGACTATGACTCTAGAGACCAGGGTTCGATTCCCTGCTCAGCCATGGAAACCCACTGGCTAACCTTGGGCAGGTCACACTCTCTCAACCTCAGAGGATGGCAATGGCAAACCCCTCAGAAGAAGCTTGTAAAGAACACCCTGTGATAGGTTCACCTTAAGATCACAATAGGTCAGAACGACTTGAAGGCACCCAACAACAACTATACCATGCTAGCTAAGCTGCCAAATACTGGGTGAGATTAAGGCGCAGGGCCTTAAACACCAGGACTAAAAGCTTGTAATGATCCCTGGCCTGAACTGGTAGATAGTGGAGGGAGCAGAAAGGCAAACCTGTCAGCAGGCTATTACAGTAGTTCAGGTGTGAAATAACCAAGACCTGGCCAAGCAAATGGGCAACCTCAAAGGTCAAAATGTTCACAACATGCCTTAGAATTTGCCCCGATAAAGGGGTTTAGAGACAAAGGCTAATCCACCAGGACACCAAGGTTTCTGGCAACTGAGTCAGGAACCAGTATGTAATCCTGTAAACACAGCAAAGGGCCTGAAAGTGGGGCTACGGGCTATTTTAAAGCTATCTTTTCATTAGTTAATTAATTTTTATAGCGAAATCTGCAGCACTTCCCCATTTTTATTTCACTAAAATACACACACACACAAATTGTAGTGTTTTTAGCCTTTATTGATGCTATTTTAAATTTCTTAGCTTGGTTTTACTTGTATGCCACCCTGAGATCTTCGGATAAAGGCTGGGATATAAGTATTTTAGGGCCCAAACACCCTAAAGGTATCAGATGCCAGCTGATCTTGGAAGTGAAGCAGGGTTAGTCCTTGGAAGTGCTGTAGGCTATGAGGGAAGAACTGGCAGAACCGCCTCTGAACGTTCCTTGCCTAAGAAAACCCTATGAAATTCATGGGATTGCCATTAAGTTGACAGGCGACAGACACAAACATACTGTACTTTAAATAAATAGTTTTGTTCAAACAAAAACACCTGCAAAGGAAATCAGCTGTGGATTTTCATGGGAAAGGATCTTTGCGCTCAGTTTTGATAGTGATTGTAAGTCTCTGGGTAAATCTTACTCTCAGAGGTAGCTTGATTCTTAGTATGCACCTGCCCTTCTGCCTCACTGCATCTCAGTCTTTCAGTAGTAGATCTACTAGGATCTACCTAGTAGATCCAGGATTTGGGTAGAATTCCAAGCAAGTTTGAAATTGCCAATCGATGATCTAATAATAATAATAATAATAATAATAATAATAATAATTTGTTTTATTTATATACCGCTATTCCAAAGATCATAGCGGTGAACAGCAAGTAAGCTAATTAGCAAGTAAGCTAATTTGCCCCCAACAGTCTGGGTACTCATTTTAGCTCCCTCCTCGGAAGGATGCACGCCTGAGTCGAGCTTGGGCCCTTTTGCTGGTCTTGAACTCACAACCTTGTGGTTTTGAGTGAATGGCTGCAGTACAGGCATTTAACCACTGCGCCACCAGGGCTCCGTACTAAACTAGGTGTAGGCATCATTTTCCACCTTGCACTCACCTGGTGAGCCATGCTGGTACGTTCGGCATGCCTGAAGTAATGCACTGTCACTTCTGGTGGCGTTTCGGCCAATTTTCAGCCAAGTTGAATTTTTTCTTTTATGTTTTGGGGAGCTTTGAGGGGCTTTGGAGAGTCAGGGGAAGCAAATTGCTATGTTTTGGGCATATTTGGGTCAAAGGAACTGGTGCAGTTTAAAAAAAACAGTCTGGCACATTGGGGGGACTTTTCAGGATCCCGAGAGCCACATGCAGCTGCAGGCCATCCTTTGCCCACCCTGATATAAGATGTGGTTTGTTGGAATGCAAGACGGGGCCTGCTTCATTTGTGAGAGATTCCGGAAAACATCCAAGGGTAGCCGTGTTGGCCATATAGCAAATCCAGCGATATCAAAAAACACCAAAGAGTGATACCTTTGTTTTTTGTGGGTTTTTTGGGCTCTGTGGCCATGTTCTAGAAGAGTTTATTCCTGACATTTTGCCAGCATCTGTGGCTGGCATCTTCAGAGAATGCATCCTCTGTCAGCCACAGATGCTGGCGAAACGTCAGGAATAAACTCTTCTAGAACATGGCCACAGAGCCCAAAAAACCCACAAAAACTATGGATGCCGGCCATGAAAGCCTTCGACTTCACAATGATACCTTTATGGGGAAAACCAAAATGCACAATATACTTGTGCACTATGCAAGCTTTCAAAGCTCTACTGGTTTCTTCATCAGGCAAGGTGTTCAAAACCATACAGGAGGGAAAAAAACTGAAGATCTTAATCATAGGCCTGCATTTTGTTGTTTTTGTTCTAAGTCCAGAAGGTATGGAGGGCTATATCTTGGAAGGTGGCACCTCCTCTTTGTGGCCATGTGGCTACTGGGAGATTCACATGTGGGAGATTATGTTGGCCAACCTCTCTTTGTTCCTTTAGCCACCATCTGAAAATGATTTTATCTAGAGCTGCCTTTTGGCAGAGCCTCCATATTGTTATTCATTTTGGGGGGTTTTTTGGATGGTAGTAGATCTGTTTGATTATCATTATCACGAGAACCCACTTTTACACCTCAAAAAGGAATGCCAATGTCACACACTAAGGCACCAGTGCAAACAAGGCATCCTCTACAGTAGCATGCAGTACAGTGTCACTGTCATATGTCACATTTGTTAAGTCTTTTGGGGAGGGGGAACTGTACAGCCTCAAAGTAATCTGTTACCCATCTGTTCTTTCTTGATTTATACACTTGGTTTTTAAAGGGAATAAATTGTTAAAACATGTATCAAGAGAGTTCAGATAACACAACTGTGTGTGTGGAGCATTGCAGGATACAAGTCCTATAAATAATAATAGAACTACCATAATGAACATAATGAATTCAGTGTAAATACTAACTTGTAATTAGCCTTAGCTCTTTTCCAGCACCAATTTCCCAATTACTATCACCTTGCCGACAAATGTCACCTTAACCTCTTGTAACTGATAGTAAATATGGTAATTTCAAACAATTAATGTCCAGCATTTTACTTCCGATGGTCGAATTAATGGTGGTTCGGCCTGTTTGGGGAGTTGAATAGTTACAGTTCTGGCATCCATAAGAAAATAGCTCTTGTTTGCTATTCATAAAGTTGGGGGAAGTGATCTGCCTTGTATGACTGTTGGAAATGAAAGCCAAGAAAAGCTGATCTACTTACATTATTTTGTTAGAAATGAAGGCAAACAATGAGATCGGAATTTTTTAGTGAGTATTAGTGTCTCCTCCCAAAGTCCTCCTCTGTTGCATCTGAGGAAGTAGACCAAAGTCTAGGAAAGCTTATGCTACAACCACTTTTGCGGTTAGTCTCAAAGGTGCGCTTTGACATCTGTTAGCATACTGATATTCCAGATTAACATGCCAATGTCTCTGGGTTCTGTCCTATCATGTAAAATTGACTGCAGACTCCAAAGCTTTTGCCTATGAAGCATAAACTCAGGCAGATTTTACCAGGCTAGCTAGGCTTTATGTCTGGACTGCACACCTCCCATGCAAGAACCAGCCTAGTTAAGTATGGGGAGATTCATCACTAAAAGAACAGCATCAGGTGACAAGTTGACCGTATCAGCTATGAACACATGGATGATTTGAAATAGCCTTGTCCCTCCATATTCACTAGGGTTAGGGGCACAAGACCCATGTGACTATGGAAAAACCGCAGATAACAAAAACACCATGTTTTTACCTGAGAGGACACCTTTCTAGGAATCTCTAACCCCACCTAGAAATAGTGAGAACAGAACCTAGGCCCATCTGCCTGCATGGCACATGCTGTAACACTGAGGGTCTGCTCTTACTCCCTGCAATATTCACCTGGAATATTATGTCTAGGTTTGGGCACCATAATTCAAAAAGGATGTTGAGAAGCTGAAGCGTGTCCACAGAGGAGAGGAACCAAAACGGTGAAGGGTCTGGAAACCATATGAGCAGGGTATGTTTAGCCTGGAGAAGAGACAGTTAAGAGGTGATAAGATAGCCCTGTTTAAGTATTTGGAGGGGTGTCACATTGCGGATGGAGCAAGCTTGTTTTCTGTTGCTCCAGAGAATAGGATCCGGAGCTACAGGAAAAGAGATTCCAGCTCAACATTAGAAGGAACTTCTTGACAGTAAGAGCTGTTCAACAGTGGCACACACTCCCTCAGAGAGTGATGGAGTCTCCTTCTTTGGAAGTTTTTAAACAGAGGCTGGATGGCCATTTGTCAGGGGTGCTTTGATTGTGAATTCCTGCATGTCAAGGGGGTTGGACAGGATGATCCTTGGGATATCTTCCAATTCCATGACTCTGTGATTCAAATGCCCTTGTGCAAGTGGCCGTCTCCTCCTCCTCCTCCAGTGGTATCAGCTGATAGCAAATGCATGAAACCCCATTTCTGCATGTGGCACGGTGCCTTGATGAAAAGTCTAAGCCCCATGGCGATCTTTCTTCAACAGTGGCCATTGCTAAACAGCCCTGGAGCAGAGAGTTTTAGAATGAAGCAAGGGGCAAACAACACAAACAGCCGTTTGATTAGAAGAGGATTAAGTTACTACAGCTTGGCAGATTTTTAACCTCTTGTCCAGTTGCCAAAACTGGAGGAGTAAGAGTCAAAACCAGAACAAGTTCCAGGGAGCAGGGTTTCTCCCTCCTCCCTTGCTTTTATATTTATGTGATTGTGTTGGATCACAATATGCATATGCAGCAAGGGTGACCTATGGGGTCCATGCATCCCCATGGTACAAACTGCTCTGAGATTTCTTTTAAATGAAAAGCTATTTTAAACGCCATTAAATAATAAAACATGGAAACATACGCACAGGCACTCAGATTCCTGACTAGTAACGTTAAATCTTTTAAGTTGCTCACAACAGAGGTCTAAGCATTCTCTCCTGACAAATCCCAAATAATGTAGACTGGAATCTCTTATGAGAGAGCCTAGTTCATTTGTGTGTGTGTGTGTGTGTGTGTTTAAATGACATAAAAATGGAGAAGTGCTACTGATTTCCCCATAAAAATGGGGAAATGGTTCCTACCCTAGAGAGGGCAAGATCTTCATAACCATTTGACAGTGAGGAAAACAGGGCATGTGTTGAGTTCAAGAGGGACAAGTAGCCTCCTTTAGTTAGTTTGAGGGCTTAGTGGATGGCAAGCAGGGGGCACAGTGACTTCAAAAACAGCTCCTATCTTGTGCTATTTGGAGATAACTCCCCTGACCAAGGGCAAATGCTAGCTCCTTTTGGAGTGCTTGTTTAGGAGTTGTGAGGTTTTCATTCTTATTTACTTGCTTAGTGTACAGATCTTCGTGGGGGGGGGGGGGAGTCACACTTTGTCAACCCCAGAGGACAGCAATGGCAAACCCCTCTCAAGAAATTTGCCAAGGAAATCCCGCAATACGTCAGAAACAACTTGAAGACACACAACAACCATGACAGCTCTCCAGAAGGTTGACCGTGTTTCAGTAACTTAATAAATTATTATTATTATTATTATTATTATTATTATTATTATTATTATATTTTTACCTGCCTCTCCTCACGGCTTGAGGCGGGTTACAGCATAGTTAAAACACAATCGTTACATAAAATACACATATTAAGCTGCATTTCTACGCAGTATTTATATTACAATGCATAGGGCAATAATTAAACATAAAATGCATGTTTAAAATTCACGATTAAAAACTGCCTGGATAGACCTGCCGGAAGAGATGGGTCTTCAGATGTCATTGGTGATTCCATATTTGTCACTTTGCCTCTGCCATCGCTAACTCCTTTTCATCTACCAGAATAGAGGTGAGCAATTGGCGACCCTTCCAAAGTGTATAGACCAGGGGTAGGCAACCTTTTTGAGTCGGGGGCCGGATTGCTGTCCCTCAGACAACTGGGGGGCCGAAGCCAAAAAATAAATAATTGTAAAAAATTAAATAAATAAATAAACCGGGACAAATGTAGGACAAAATTTTCAAATGGCGGACACTTTTTTTTTAAAAAAGTGGAGGACACGCGAAAAAAATTGCTGATTTTTAAAAAAATGTTAATATAAATGCATGTTTCTGAGGCTTCTATAGACAATTTTCCCCCTTGCCCCTGCGTGCGAGAGGCCAAAGGCCCCGGCGGCAATCGGCGGCAGGACCGGGCTGGGGCCGGTCCCAAGGCCTTGCCGGGCCGCATCCGGCCCGCGGGCTGCAGCTTGCGTACCCCTGGTATAGACTGCAGTTGCCATCTGCTTTAGCCAGCCCAGCAGATGGTGAGGAATGACAAGGAACTGCAGTTCAGCAGCGTTGGAAGAGCCACACATTCCCTCCATCCTGAACAAGAAGCATATACAATACATTCATCCTTAGAAGGAAAGATTTACACCATCTTTATAGCCGAAAGAAGATGAAAAAAGGCACCTTGGAAAAATGTCTTGACAGTGGTTTTCTGAGACGGATAGGAATATGCACCTCTGGGGCAGATTTCCACTGCAGTGTTGCACCTGGTACAGCTTCCACCCAAATCATCTTCAACTGTAGAAGATGCTGAGAATTCTGTTATGGGTCTTCAAACATCTCTGCAAGGAGAAAAAATCACTACAAATATCAGATTTCCTGCTACTGACTGTCAAACAGGTTTAAGCACTATAGACATTTCTGTGTCCCCCTCTGCTTTTCAATTTCTTTGAGTGAGAGCAAGCAGAGGTTCCTAGGGTTTCCTAAATAGCAAAGTAACTGTTTCTGAGGTCATGGCCAGGATCTCAACAGGGTTCTGGTTAACATGACTACATCCTAATTCAAGTTGAGCATCCCTTATTCCAGTGGTTCTCAAACTGTGGAGCAGGACCCTCAATGAGGGTGTTCAAGAGTTGCTCAAGGGGGGACGCAAGACATGGAAGACCCCCCTCTTTTTCCTCCTTCTTCCCTCTTTCCTCCTTCTGCTCCATTTCTTAAACTTGTTTTCTCCTGGAGGAGAAGAGAAAGGCAAGGCTTGGAGGAAAGGCTTGGAGCCTCTGCCTGTGGGAAGAGGAGGAGAGCTATTTCCTTCTAAAATGTTAAAATATGAATATGCATGAATGTGTGAATGTAAATATGCACACTAAACAAAGAAAATATTTTTATTCATATACTACATTGCATGGAGGGGGTGTGCAATGTCCGCATATAGATGTAAAGGGGGTCACGAGGATAAAAAGTTTGAGAGCCACTACTGCCTTATCTGAAACTCTGAAATCTGAAATATTCCAAAATAGGTAACTGGGATAGCAACACCTTTGCTTTCTGATGGCTCAGTGTACACAAACTTAGATTCATGCACAAAATTCTTTAAAAATGTTAATGTATAAAAATATCTTGAGGCTATATTTATAAGGTGTATACAAAACATAAATGAACTTCATGTTTAGACTTGGGTCCCATCTCAAAGATAATCTCATTATGTATATGCAAGTATTCCGGAATCTGGGGGGGGGGGGGGAATCCCATACCCATCCGAAATCCAGAACACTTCTGATCTCACGCATTTTGGATAAGAGAGACTCAACCTGTACCTATAGTTTACTTGGTCTTTGTGCCTCATTAGCATTGTGTGGCTCCAGTTCAGTTGCAGGCACCTTTGTTTCTGTGAGTATAGCGTGAGGAAAGATCACCAGTCCACATGAGTCATAGAAATTTTGCAAGTTTTTATCCTCCTCCGGAAATGGTAGTGAAAAATCAGCTTGTAGCTCTGTGTGTGTATGCGCACACACAGATGGTCCTCTAAATCAGGGGTGAGGAATGTGCAGCTCTGTTGAAAATGTTGGCCTCTTGCTCTCCTTGCTCTCCTGTGCTCCAATTCATATAGCCAACACTTGTGGTCTGACATGTACAAGGTCACATGTTCCCCATTCTTGTTCTGTACCTTTATGATTTGAAAGTTCACAAAGGCTGCAACACTCTCTCCTTTATTTTCTTATATTGCTTCTTTACCCCGTTCTCCCTATTTAATGTGGTCCATTATGTTATCATGGAGTTCTCATTGGCAAACTACTGGTGGAGGGACTGTTCAGTGGCTGAGTAGCTCCTTTGTTCATAGAGTTGTAGAGTTGGAAGAGACCCCAAGGGCCATCCAGTCCAACCCCTTGACATACAAGAATTGGCAATCAAAGCATTCCTGACAGATAGCCATCCAGCCTCTGTTTAAAGACCTCCAAAGAAGGAAACTATCGCTCTCTGGGTCAGGATTTTCTACTGTCGAACAACTCCTACTGTCAGGAGATTCCTTCTAATGTTGAGATGGAATCTATTTTCCTGCAGTTTACATCCTTTGCTCTGGGTCCTAGTCTCTGGAGTAGCAGAAAACGGTCTACCACCCAGCCCCATCTGAAGTTCACGGCCCAGATTTATCTATTGTTTCAGCTCACGGTGGGCAGATGCTCACTTCAAGGGACAAGCGATAAAAGCGGCGGCCAGTGAGATGTCAGCTGATGGGGGACTTGAGAAGACCGCCATAGTCCAATACTGTCTACAACTGTTTCCAGAAGCCATGTTCTGACTGCTCTTCCAGCTTGATGTTAGGAGAACTGACAAGTTGCCACATGTGCAACCAGAAGTCTCCTTGAGTTTGGTTGCCCTGAATGTGGGTGAACTTGCATGAGCTCATTTGTGAGTTTTTCCACCTGGTATTTAAGGAGGTTCTGTTTTCTAGTACACAAGGCTTTCTAAAAGAGTGTGATCATGTACAGTACATATAGATATACAGTCAGCCCTCCTTATCCACAGATTCTTTATCCATGGATTCAAACATCCACGGCTTCCAAATACTCCAAAAATATATAAATCCTAAGAAGCAAGCCTTGATTTTGTCATTTTATATAAGGGACACCATTTATTGTGCCATTGTATTTAATGGGACTTGAGCATCCATGGATGTTGAACCAAACTCCAGCTGATACCAAAGGTCCACTGTAAATGAATTGGGAAAAATAACAATTTTGGATTACAACTCTCAAGATCCCTCAGGAAGCATGCACAAAAAAAAAGAACTTTTCTAAATTCAGGGCTTATACACATGTATCTTTCTGCACCTCTCTCCTTCCTTCCCTGGAATGTGTTTCTTCGGAAGTGCTGTGCTATCACTAGACTGATATGCCGAACTCTAGACTGAGAAATGGAAACCAGAAGAAATACAAATGCATGTCCCTTTCCCCACTTTATCCCCTTCTGGCCTGTTGTGAATGGGGATGGAGACAGCAGTTTTTGCTGACACAAGCCTCTGGATTAGCCTGCAGATGGCTTTATCACAGTCATCTTTCTTCCCACCAGCCTTCAGATTTCTCCTCCAACCAACAAGAGGCCAGTAAGAAGGTATCAGTTTCTACTGTTTTCACTGCTTCAGAACCAAGTAACCTAGAGTGATAAACGGCTCTCACTATCTGTTCCCAATCACAACCATAGAGTTATAAGAGATGTCAAGGGCCATGCAGGAACTCTCAATGAAAGCATAGCTGACAGATGGCCATCCAGCCTCTGTTTAAAGACCTCCAAGGAAGGAGACTCCATCACTCCCCAAGGGAGTGTGTTCCACTGTCAAACAGCTTTTCCTGTCTGAAGTTCCTACTAATGTAATGTGGAATCTCTTTTCCTGTAGCTTGCATCCATTGCTCCATGCCCCATTCTCTGGAGCAGCAAAAAACAAGCTTGCTTCCTCCTCAATATGACACCCCTTCAAATACTTATGCAGGGCTATCATATTATCTCTTAAAGCATCTCTTCTCCGACTAAATATACCCAGCTCCCTAGGTCTCTCCTCATAAGGCATGGTTTCCAGACCCATCACCATCTTAGTTGTCATTTAATGTCCATTCCAGTGACAGGTCTATGATGGAGCAGCCAATTTACCCGTATGTCTCTCTAGCACAAGGGCACTTTGGCTTTTGTCACTTTCCATGTGGCCAGTGGTTTCTTCATTGTCCAGCTCTCATATCCATACGTGGTGATTGGGAAAACAGTGGCTTGGATGATTCTGACTTTAGTGCTCAGTTATATATCTTTACCTTTTAGGATCTTGTCTAGTTCTTTCATGGCTGACCTCTCCATTCCTAGCTTACTGTGTAGCTATGTTACTTAAACAAGGTTTTAGTTGTCCTTGGTGATCTTTCTGCAAAGGAAGGGGTATGATAGTGTGACTCTGTGCATGTGTGGGTCAGGCAGACATAGCTTCCATTTTCTTTAAAAGAAATCCCAAAAGATGCAGTCTAATATTTCTCAGGCCAGCATTAACAGAAGCTTGCAAAGGTGTGTAAATAGATCTATAGGCAGCAGAGGGAGCTAGCTTCTAAGCACAGAAGACAGACTCTTCAAGACAAGTGTGATCTTCTGAGTTGTATTTGGGGTTTGGGTTCAAATTCAATGCTGCTGCAGGTCTGTGAAATAGAAGTAGTCATACTTGTCTTTTATGTGGTCGTGTTGGTTTCTCAGTCTCTATCTTTCATGGTAGCTTATCTAAGTTGATGGTGGTTAAGGACAGTAAACAGGATTATTCTCATCAGAAATATGCCATATATTCCCAGACTGAATGTCATCTCTGTGGCTTTTGGGATGTACAGATCTGGCTAGACAAGGATTTCCGAAACTGCTACACCGCTGTTTTATGATGTGTTATTAAAAAATGTGAAAAGATTTAAGGATCTGTAGGTGAATTCCACAATAACCTTGTATGACAATTAAAATACACACAAGGTTTCAGGTTGGACTTTCTCACTCATATAACCCGAGAGTACCTAATTTGATTGAATTGCAGCTACATGTCATTACTTTCCTCATCTTAGGTGATTTAAATATATTTAAGGAAAGAAAAATCATTTGGGACTCAATTCAGGATATTCTGCTGCAGTTTAGAAGCTCTATTCTCATAACAAAAATGAGAACAGACTATGAATATCGTAAATTAGAATAAAGCTGGAGATGACTGCAAAATCAGTCATCTGGCCAAAATACTATCTGAAGAGCATCCCAATAGAATTTAAAGTGAAAAATAGATTTGCACTATTAAGCCTAACTGACCAGGAACCACATGAACGATGGACAAAAGCCAGGGACATAGTCAAGGAGGAAAGCAGAAGGACACTATCTGTAGCCAAAAAGAAAGAGAAGAATTAAAGGATGGATGACAGATGAAACATTTCAAGCAGTAAAGGTCAGACAAGAAGCAAAAGGAAGGAGAGATCGGAACAAAACCAGAACCATGAGCGCAACTGTTCAGTGATTAGCATGCAAGGATAAAGATAATCACTATAATAATAAATGCAGAGAAATAGAAGCTTACAAGAAAAAAAAGGAAGAACAAGAGACCTCTTCTACAAGATCCATGAACTCAAAGGACTAATAACCAAGGAGAGCTCCAGGTTTGGGATGAATTAATAAGGTTTTATTTAGAAAATGTGCAGAGTGCAGTCACACGCACACATACCAACAATTCACACAGATGCAGCACACAGAGCTAACCGATATGGAAACATGATTGTTGAGTTTAAGGGATTTGCAGGGGTGTGTGTGTGTGATAACTACCTGTCCAATAAATAGGCCATGGAAAGCTGGAGTGGTTCAGACCAGGAGGTCTGGGGATTGCAGTGAACATCCCCAGAGTGCGGAGGTGTGTGCTAGCTGTGTGAGTAGAGGTTAGGTTTCAGAACCATATTGATACCTAAAATATACCCCCAAGTGGCAGACTGTCTTGTCAGGTAACGGAGGCTGGGTGTCCTTTCCCAGGAATCGATAATGGGATTCCAGACTAGTTGATCACCTTCTTTGGAGGTCTTTAAACAGGGGCTGGGGGTGCTTTGATTATGAGTTCCTGATAGCAGGGGGTTGGACTGCATGGCCTTTTGGGGTCTCTTCCAACTCTATGAATTTATGATGACTTGCACTTTAGTGTGACAAAAACAGCAATTGGATCAGGAGACCCCCCCCCCCCCCCGATCGTTGGACAGGGATGTTTGTATGGGAACGTAAGCAGGAAGGGTTGGCTTACTACTTTGTGTGCAAGGAGATCTTTTGTCTCAGGTTACAAGAGGACTTGGGGGAAGGAAGGCACACTTAGCTTACCCATCTAGATTTACTTGTCCCAGTACCTGGATGTGCACATGCCTCAGGACACACTCCTTTTCTCCTGGGAACCTGACCTAGTGTACCTGCAGAGTCATCCGTCTCTCAAAAACATGCTGTTTCCAGTTATGAGATATGGAACATGGGGACCCCAAAATATAGCCCAGGTTATGCAAGGTGTGCTAACAGCACCCAAAAGAAACGTCTGGCTACTCTCAGAAATATGTGCAGTTGTGTATTGTAATTCTTAGCCATTAGTTAGTGAGGATCATAGGCAAATCTTTGAATGGATTTGCGGCATGTATCTCTCATCTCTTCTCTGTGGAACTAGAAGCAGTTCACATAGAATCATACATTTGGAAGGGATCTCAAAAGGTAATCTTATCCAACCTCTTGTTGATCGAGGAGATCAACGGTTAAAGCTCCCCCAAGTCATGCCACCTTTTCTTGGAAATCTGCAATGTTTCTCTCTCCTTCCCATGGTTTCTCTCTCCTTCCCTACCACTGGCCAGTTTATCCTCCTCTCAACCATATAAAGTAGGTAAGGCTTTATGGCTGGACTGGGAATAATCTTGAAAATCCTTAACTGGTTGGCTATCTTACTTAGTGAATGGTGAATGGTGGGTTAACTGGTGTGTCTCAGTTCCCCTGTCCCTTTTGTAAGGAGTGTCTTCAAGTGAAGCATAATCTCTTCCTCTGTGACCTGCTTTCCCCCCCCCCCAGAGGTAAATAGTTTTATCTCCTTTTGTTAACTCTTCAGTGGGTGTTTAGTGAGAACAAACAGGCTGCAGGGGAGATGCAAATATAACTGGAATTGTTCTGAAGAGTAACTGGACTAACAGGTTCTAGTACAAGACTGAAAGAGCTGCAGCAAAGGGGGGTGGAGGTGGAACTTTCCCTCGCTTAGGCAGCTCAAAATGAAAGGGCTGAGAAGGAATGTGTTCTCAAAGACAAATGCTAGAAAAGGCAACAGGGCCATCCCTCCTTTGCATGTGCAGAGCGAACAACCTGACTTATCTTTGGGGAGTTCATAGATGTAGCCGTGAATCTGTAGAATCAGAGATGTAGAGAGGTCTTGTAGCACCTTAAAATCCACCAAACAGTGATAACCTTTATTGGGAAAACCAAAATGCAGAGTTGCATGTTGCAAGCTTTTGGAGCTCCACTGGCTTCTTCATCAGGCAAGGTGTTGAAAACCATATAGGAGGCGGGGGGGGGGGGGGAATGGAAGATGTTAGTCATAGGCCTTCATGTTGCTGGTTTTTTTGTTCTCAATATAGATGGTATGGAGGGGTATTATTTGCAGTCTGGAACCTCCTACTTCTGGCCATGTGGTCACTGGGAGATTTCTCAAAGTCCAGGAAATTTAACATCCATTTGTAAAACAAAAAATATGCTTCTTTGCAGTCCGGCATCTTTGGAAAGTCATCCTTTATTTCTTTATTTATTTTAGATTCCTAGAGTTGGAAGAGACCCCAAGGGCCCTCCAGTCCAACCCCCTTCTGCCACTCAGGAACTCTCAATCAAAGCATCCCTATTGACAGATGGCCATCCAGCCTCTGTTTATATTTACCTTCTTGGGTTTGCTTCCTTCCTTCCATGGACTTTTAGCATTTCAACTCAGGAAGGTAAAAAGCAAAAGACAAAAAAAATGCCTCCAGAATTTAGAAAATTAGATAAGCATGGAGGGTAGATGGGGGGTCCCTTTTATTTCATTCAGATCTCTACTATGCAGCAAGTTCCTTGGGTGACTTTCGTCTAGTCACCACTCTGGAGCCTAACCAACCTACAAGATGTCTCCAAAGATAAACTGAAAGGAAGAAATTGGCAGCATGAGCTTTCATAGACATCTGAGGAAGTAGACTTGAATCTACAAAAGCTCATGCTGCCAATTTCTTCCTTTCAGTTAGTCTCAAAGGTGCTACAAGATCTCTCTACATACTGGTTCTACAGACTAACACGGCTATATATTTGAATTCCACCTCCAAAGATAAAGTGGGACTTTGATGGATGGCCCATATCTGCCACTATGTACAAAAAATGGAGATAAAAATGTATGAAAATGAATGAAAAACAAGATTTGTATAAGAATGAGATTGGAGAAAACTGTTCTGTATATGTGCGTAGGGGTTGTATGTGTTGTGCATTCATAAGAGAGTGTGGTATATATAACTGGGAGATTTATCAAGTTTTCAGGGAGAGAGTAAGTGGGTGAAGGAGTCCAGATTTGAATTGTATATTTTGATGAGGAGGTGGGAGTTCCAGTTGTGTCATAGGTGTGTAAACTCAGGATCTGCTCAGCACTAACCGTGGATGAATTCTGTAGCTGTATAGGCTTTGGCTGCAACGAATGAATGGCTTAGTAGACAGGCCTCAGAGATGCCTCCCAGGCATTTGATGCGCTAAAAATGTTCACCTCTTTTGAATTTAAATCCTGTTGACTTTTAAAAAAGGAACTCTCCTAGGTTCAGCTGACCCTCCACTGCTGCTGCCCCGAATCATAGATAAGAATATGAATTGGTTTTGTGGTCTGGCTCAAATGAAATGCAGAAAAGGGTCACTCCACAGTTTGGAATAATTGTGAGTGTCTCGCTTCTTCCATTCCCTCATCCAGATGTCTGCAGGCTGCTCTTAGCTTTTAACTGCTGAGTGAGGCAGATGACTCCCAGGACATCTTGCAGAGATTGCTATTTACCCAAAGGAGATTTTGTCCGGAGGAAACAAAAAAGTTTGCTTTGGTGTAGGCCTGAAGCTTGCAAAGACCCTCGTATGACCCAGCAAGAAAGGAGCTGATCATGCCTGGCCTCATCTACAGCAAAGAGGCGCATTGTCTGAAATGCAGCCATCTGGTGCAGGGTTTGCAGAACAGTGGCTGACAGCTTATGCTTTATTTGAGAAAGGAAGGGGAGGGAAGAAAGCCTGAAAGTCTGCTCCTTTGGGATGGAGGGGCATGGGCTTTAAAGGAAGGAATGTCATGGGAATAGAGGATACTCTTAAACTAGATTCCTCATTCAGGACCTTCACACTCAAACATTCTGCAATATTGATGCTGGCCTTTGACCATAATAAAGAATTTCATTTCATTCTGCAATATGTTTGAAGCAAGTAAGAGCTAAGACTCAGGACACATGCATCTGTCTATAGTTTTTTGTGGGTTTTTCGGACTGTGTGGCCATGTTCTAGAAGAGTTTATGCCTGACGTTTTGCCAATTGATATTCTTATCAGGAATATCAATTGGCAAAACGTCACAAAAATTATGGATGCTGGCCATGAACGCCTTTGACTTCATATCTCTCTGTCAGTAACTCCTTCTCCAACCTGGTACCCTCCAGTTGTATTGGATTACAATATCTGTCACACTCAGCTATGTTGTCCATTGAGTTATTAGCTTGGGGACCAGGTTGTGGAAGGCCACCATAGATTTCGACAAGGCTGCTGTGTGTTGAAGTCTCAGACACAACTGTTTAGTTCATTTCTTTTTCTCTTTTGTCGTTTTCCCTTCACCAATTTGGAGATTGCAACACGCTCAAGGTGGGATCCTGTCCTCTTATACTCTCTGTACACTGATATAAATAAAACTGCGCTTGTGTAGAATTTGACCACAAGGACAGCCACTTCCTCGCCCTACTTTGAGTCACTTACTCTTACTTTATGCGCATGTGAAATGAAACAACCAGGTCAGGTAAGCCTTGCATAAGGAAACAAAAACATTTTGCATCTTCTCGAAACCACCTGAAAACTTCTTCCAAAATTGACTCTGGGATGATTTATTTTTTCCTGCTTATATAGAAAAACCTGCTTTTCGGTACTCTTTCTATTTTTCTGAGCAAAAAAACAAATTTCAACACAGAAAAACCATGTATGTTTCTGTGCAGATGGATACTTCTCAAAGCGCAAAGAGTCTCACAGTAACCTATATTTTTCCAATGCAGTTTCCCAAGATTTGGAAAAGCTTTTTCTCACCTGAGAAGCAAATAGCCAACAAATATTCTTTCTGTCCCTATCTAGGATGGGTTGAGGGTAGGTGACATGAACTACTGTAGATAGTGTCCCAGACTTTCTTAGAGGTCAGCTGTTCCCTCCGGCTTTTAGTGGTTTGGGAGCCCTTTTAATAGCATTTACGGTCTTCTCTCTGCTTTTATTATTTTGGTTTTGTATAAGTTTTATTGATCTGTGTCTCTGCATTTGGAAGATCTTAATTATTTATTGTCCTCATTTCTGCTTGTTTTCTTTTACCCTTGCTGTGCTATTTAGACATTAGTTTTAATAGGAAAACAGGCTAGAAATAAGTTTCAATAAATAGACGTTGCAGGCGCTTCACGTCTGTTTTGCCTCAAAGTCTACAGGCAAACTCTGGGATTTTTCATGAGCTAGTGACAAAAAACCAATCCCACCCATGCAGGTACTTCATGAACTTGTCTATCTGCATGCGTTTGAGTCCTGACCTGAAAAAGTGGGAGAAGGTTAATTTTTGCTAGAAACAGAATACATTCACGGAATATTACTCTCCTTCACTGGCATTTCACAGGGAATGCTGTTGTGAATAAACTTTAAAAGCTGAATTGTTATACAAAGGGATGTGTCGGTATTTCTAGAGCTAAGAATACACTAGCTGCCCTCAAAAAAGTCTAAGAAGTGATGCATTTATTGTTATCAGGCTTGATTGTAAGTCCAATGGCCCAACAGAACAGGAGTGATACATATCAATGTCTACAGTACAACAGGTACTGTTTTCCTTATGGAATAGTGCTGATGGATAGATGTGCCCAAAAACACATGGCATGCATATTTGCTATATCTGAAATTCTTCTTGTTGAATGTCTATGGGTCTGCACATTAGATTGAAGCAGTTGGCATGGAACAGAGCACTTATAAGACTACAGCAAAGGATTATGGAAGTCTGTTTCCAGGGCTAACAGAGCAAACTGCCCACAGTGCTCCAGCTGTGATTATTACCTATGCCACCAATGTTGGTTGTGGTCATTGTGTGTCTTCAAGTCGTTCGCAACTTATACTCACCCCATCATGGGGTTTTCTTGGCAAAATTTGTTCAGAGGAAGTTTGCCAACCCGTGTACATGGGCCCTTGTTATCCACTGGGGTTTGGTTCCAGGACCCCCTATGGATAACAAAATTCATGGATGCTCAAGTCGCATTCAGTCGAATGACATAACAAAATGGTATCTCTTATATAAAATGGAAAGGCAACTCTGTGGTCAACATCTGCCAGACGCTGATCACAGAATCATGCTGGAGGACCTGCAAATGCCTAGAGAAGTGTTTTCTCTAGGAACTCCTAGGTTCCCCAGCACAACTCTATGGTTAACTTCTGGCAGAGCTACGCTGGAGGACCTAGTGATTCCTAGAGAGAACATATTAATCAAAACAGCAAATAAATCTGCCGAAGTCAAAGCCACAAATGTGGAAGACCAACTGTACTTCCAAAAAAGACAGTGCAAGGGACAAGGCCTCCATAGTCCCATCTGAGCGATGGTCCAGAGTTGTGCATTGCATGCTGTGCTGTGGAGAGGCTTGGAAATCATGAGTGTTTGGATGTAAGGAACTTATTTCCTACTTTGGATGAAATGGGAAACTGGATAGTTGGAGGCATCCTTGACATACATGCACCAACAAGTAAAAAGCTTATGGATGTCATGTCTCAGTAAACGCCTATGTGATTGTCCGAATGCAGACATTGAGTCAGAGCATTAGTATAAGTCAGCTCAATGTACAGAACCTTGGCTGCCTTCTTAGGTCTGGTTTCTAAGGCACACACCACTCCTAGATGTTGTAAATGCAGTTTGGGTGAACTGGAGCAACTCATGGCACTTATACTTGGCTGCTGAAGAGCTAGCACCTGAAAAGGTTTCTTCCAGGAGCAGAAAGTCAATCCCTGGGGCAGAGGGGTGGGGATATTGAATGACTTGGATGAAGTCTGGATCAGTTCTTCATTGCGTCCGGTCCTGCAATTACTACTATGAAGCAGCATGGCCTGTTATTAGGTTATCCCTCAGTATTGCAATGTGGGGTGGTGCATGAGGGATAACCCCATATGCTCATGGATTGCTCCTCCAGACCATCCAAGAACGAAACTTCACGGTAGGTGCCAATTCCTCAATACCTTGGGCTGTCTCTGAAGTGTGTATGTGGGGGGAGGCAGGAAAATGTAACCAGATTTGAGAATTTGTGCAAATTCACATCATTCGCGTAGGTTTCAAGAGTGTCACCTTTTCTTGGGGTAGAGTTCTCTCCGTTTCTCATCTCCTTGGAAAGCACACTCAGCTGTTCCTGAAAGCTTCTCCCTGAACCTTACCTCTCCAGACTTGCTCCTGGGCTTTCCCTCCCTTCAATTTGGCAGCCTCTGTAAAATTAAATCAGTCGTGTGAATTGAGCAGGCTCTGCAAAGTTAAGCCAACAGACATGCCCTTCAGAGTTCCCCAACTATCAGCTGATAGTGGGTCAAAGGAGTATAATGTCATCCTTCCCCCTCTTTCTGTCTGTCTGTCTGTCTTTCTTTCTTTTTCTCAGAAGTGTTTCTTTCTTCAAAGCCTTGCCTGATCGTTTGCATGGGTGGGGCAGACAGTTTCCTGTGAATGTGACGTAGCAACACTCGTTCTTTCTTTCTTTCTCCCCTCCCTCGGTGTGTGAACTACAGGTTTCCTCTTACCTTGTGCAAGAAGTGGAGGAGGCCATAGCAAGTTGGGCTTCCTCCCTGATTCTGGGTTTGACCTTAGGATCACCCAGTATTCTGCTTTACGTGTTCAGATTTGAATGGGGTGCGGGGAGGGGTTTGGTTTTTATCTCTGAAAAAAAGAGAGACTTCTCCTTCCCACACTCCCAACTGGCAAACAGGCTCTGAGGACTTGTCCGACAGCCCAGGTGTTTTCTGGCTCAGCGACTGGGAAAATTGCGAAAAAGGTGGTGCCTTTGCTCAGGTATCGGAGGTGGAGACGGGGCACCGGTTGGATGAGGAAGCTCTCCGCTTCCTCAGGGCTGTTGCTGTACTTTGTTCCTTCAGAAGGGTTTCGCTTTTGGGCTGGCAAACGGAGAGGTAATGTGCACCGGCTGCCGTGGTCAGTGAACAGAAAGGCTGCAGGTTCCTCTTCGATGCCGTGACTCAGACCTGTCTGCAGTCATCTTTGGATGTCAGCACTTCTAGGGGTTTCAAGAGCAAGGCACTGGGCAATTGGGTCTGGTTTGTGCGCTCTCCACCTCTCCCCGATTTTTGGAAAGAACGGTGGATCACTAAAGTACAGACCATCTCAGACTGGAGGCGTTCACCCTGGCACTGAAGACATTCTGGCTGGCAGCGGTATTGCTGTGTGAGGTGGCAAAGCTGGCGGCATTTAATGAGCGGAGGAAATAGATACGTCGTCCTGCCTGTGACCATGGGCGTAGTAAGTGTCTTGTTTGAAAGGGTTTGGTTCCTGGGATCCAAAGTACACTTGTCCCTCCACATTCTCTGGGATTAGGGGCACCGGACCCACGTGAATGTGGGAAAACTGCAAATAACAAAAACACTTATGTTTTTACCTGAGAGGACACCTCTCTAGAAATCTCTAGGTCTTCCAGTGCAGCTCTGTGGTCAGCATCTGCCAGACATTGACCATAGAGGAGCTACAAAGGCCTAGCAGAGTGTTCTCTCTAGGAATCTCTAGGTCCTTCGGTATGAGTTTTGGTTAAAATTGACCACAGATTTGTGCTTGGAGGACCTGGAAATTCCTAGAGAGAACATATTAATGAAATCCATGAATAATCAAAGCCGCAAATGTGGAGGGACACTGTGTAGAATCTTGATAGTCTTAAGAACTGGCATTTGGGGATAGTTTTCTGATGGAGGTAGAGAGCCGTATTACTGGAATAACAATCAAACCTAAGACATGGGATTATTATACTCAAGGAGAAGTTGAGAACAGGCCTCTGTCTATCGCATTGTCAGTTCTTGTTTCTCATTTGCTAAAAAGATAAAAGAGCAACAGAATGGAGGGTTTTCTTTTATCATGCTAAGTTAAGGTACAGTAAGTTTGAAGTATTTACATTGTCCTGAGGACCCAGCTTTTGGGGGCGATTTTTGACCAAAATTTCTAGACTTAAAAGGTGACTATTTACAAGGACTTCATGGCCCTTGAAGTCTCTTCCAGCTCCATGATTCTGTGATCCTATGCAAGAGAAAATGCACCAACCCCAAAAGCAGAATGTGGAAAGTTACCTTTTGAAAGTAATTTATTCCTCTCATTCATAGCCGCATGAATCCGTATGTATGGATACACTTACTGTCTATATACTGTTTTCCAGTTTGGAATGAAACGTCCAGCATTTAAGCAATAATGCATTACCTTGTGACTTAAGATTGTAACGAATGGCATTCTGTCCAGGTTGTCTTAAAACTTCCTGAACAGGAATGTTAAAAGTAACAAGAAGTGTGACTTATTATACTAATTAAAGTAACTTGGCTCCTGCTCAGTGTATTTACTTCTGAAATCTTAGAAAGAGCAGGATTTGTTTCAAAGCTTTTCATGTTCGTTCTTCACTTTTTCCCAATCTGAAGGGAGTGGTGGGAAGCATTGCCCAGGCCATGCCTGAGGCCTATGCCTCATCTCTGCTCTGCTATCCCAAATGAAGGAAGGAAAGAACCTTATCATATTCAGAGAACAAGAGCCTCTCTCATGAGCCAAGAATGCTCTTCTCAGAAACCTAATGGTCTTCCCTTCTCATTGTAAATGGAAGTATATAATGGCACATGCCTAACTCTGATGTGGTTTGTGTGGCCTTTCTTTACTTAATCCTTTCTGGCAATCTCCTGAGGGCTGGATTAAATCAAACTGTCACTGAATGTACAGGCCCAAGCTACCTTTTCTTTTAATTTAGATGGTTTAGCCCAGTGATTTCCAAACTTTAGTCCTCCAGGTGTTTTGGACTTCCACTCCCAGAAGACCTGGCCAACTTGGCCAACAGTCAGGAATTCTGCAGCTGGAGGCCAAAACACCTGGAAGTCCAAAGTTGGGGAACCATTGATTTAACCCATGTAACTTTAGATATACAGTACAGTCTGCCCTCAGTATCCACTGATTTTTAAAACCATGGAATCAAACATTACTGGATTGAAAATATTATATATATATATATTATATATATATATTTTCCAAGATGCAAACCTTGATTTTGCCATTTTATATAAGGGTCACCATTTTACTGTGGGAGGCTTGAACAGTCACGGATTTTGGGCCCAAACTATATGACCTCTGATTTTTAATTGACTAAGTCTGTTTTTTGATCGAAGAAGTGATTCAATTGCATATTATCCAAACCTGAACATGGGGGGGTCTATCAGAGGGCTTTTCTCCAGTAGCTATTTTATATGGTGCAGCCAACAGTTCCACTCCACTATATGCATCCGAGGAAGAAGACCAAAGTCTCAGAAAGCTCATGCTGCCAACTTCTTTCTTTCAGTTAGTCTCAAAGGTGCTGCAAGATCTCTCTACATATTGGCCCTATACAGATTGGCACTTTGTGCCAGACTGTGGGCAGAGTTAGGGCACAGCGTCCAACGCTGGATGCCCTAACTCCTCCCCCAGGGTACCATTTTTGCAAATCTCACTGGATATAAAGTGCTGTGACATAAGGTGCTGGGCTTCTTATTGAATTAAAATTACTGGGATGTTGACCCTATATTGACTGTCATGAAGTCACCAGAGTAAACAGAAGGATTGGTTATCTCAGCAAGGTGTTTTTTTGGTTGAGCTCTTTATTTACAATTGTTATTCTCCTATATCAATTTCATCATTTCATGTTTATTTAGAATCGTTCAATGGTTTAGAATTTTTGTAGCATTTCTTTATTCATTAACATTCATACCTCTTATATGTAGTATACCTATTTCTTGGCTTTTCTCCTATTTTTGACCAGTTACTGTGTAAGCTTCCTGTTCTGTTGGTTTCTGCATTATTGGCCAGTAGGTGCTTAACATGACTCTTGTTGATTTTTAGCTATGATACCTTGGGATATCAGATGCTTGGGATAGATAATAAAGGAAAACTGTTCTGCCTTCATGCCCTGGGTGCGGGGAAAGGCTTTGCAAGACCATCAGTCTTCCTGTGAAGGAGCAGGTTTGCTTTCTGTTCCACAGGATAGTACTGAACCAACAGGTTTGACTGGCAAGAAAGGAGTATTTGACTTCACATTAGGAGGAACCTTCTGGTCTTCAGAGTTGTTTGATATTGGAGGAAACTATGGCAATAGACAAATCTCCATTAGATGTTTTTGAGTAGAGGCCCATGACCATCTGTCTGAAATGTTGTAGCAGCACATTTCCTGTACTGTTGGAGGTTATTTTCAAGATATAGCCATGTTAGTCTGTAGAATCGGTGCGTAGAGAGATCTTGTACCACTTTTGAGACTCACTGAAAGAAAGAAGTTGGTTACATGAGCCTTCGTAGACTTAAGTCTACTTCTTCAGATGCATTTGGACCAAAAGCATTTGCAGAAGTAGACTCAAGTCTAGGAAAGCTCATGCTGCCAACTTCTTTCTTTCAGTGAATCTCAAAGGTGCTACAAGATCTCTCTACATGTTGGAGGTTAGACTACATGACCTTTGAGATCCCTTCCAACATTTGATAATAGACTCCAAGTCCTCATACAGCATGACTGCTCTCATAGGCAAAAAGGCTACAAACACTTTACCCATTGGAGGTTCCATTTGTCCGTGCGCATTTGTGGCTTTGACTTTTGCAGATTTGATTATTCATGGATTTGATTAATATGTTCTCTCTAGGAATATCTGGGTCCTCTGGCGCAACTCTTGATGGAAGTTAACCATGGAGTCACATTGCAGGAGACATAGAGGTTCCTAGAGAAAACACTTCTCCAGTGTAAGTCTGTGGTCCAATTCCAGCAGATGTTGACCACAGAGTTGTGCTGGAAGACCTAGAGGTTCCTAGAGAGGTGTTCTCTCAGCTTTAAAAATAGTGCTTTTTTAATTGTGGTTTTTCCACTTGTCCTGTGCCCCTAACCCCAGCGAATGTGAAGGGTCCACCGTATGTATATTCAAAACATTTTCAGCATCTGGGCTTCTCTTTGCAGGCTGCTCTCTTCACTCTTGACCCCACAGACTCTTCTTTTCATTTGCAAACTCACCAGATCCTCACCAGATCCTCCTCTCATGGGATCACTCAGTAGAAACAGGCTGCATTTGAATACTGTTAGAGCCTTCCCTGAAACTCCAGTCCAATGAGACAGTCAAGCAACGCTCTCAGGAGTGAAGGTTTGGTTGTTCCACCTTTTCGTCAGCGCTTAGTGTTCCCTTTCATCCTTTCCTACCCAGCCTGGGCATAAATGATAAATGAGTGGTGCAGAGTTTGATTCTGCTCCTCTTGGGTTCTTTTGGAAGAGTGGCTCAGCTGTTGCAGAGGACCCAGGAGAGCAAGCGCCCTTGAAGTGCCAGCTATGAGTGGGGCACAGATCCAGAACAGAAAAACAGAAGATTTCCATTCCTTCTCCCCACCCCAGATCTGTCTGTTTTCAGTACATCTGCAGGCTCTCTGCACAAGACTTTAAATCTATTCTGGGATGCAGGTGTTTGCTTCTTGTTCTTTCGGTGTGCATGATTTAATAGGGATTGAAAATCTGTCCAAGAGGAGAATTCAGGATGCGTCATCTGGAGACTGTCAAACAATTTTTAAGATGGATTACCCTACTATAAGGAGACAGGATAGTGCAGTGGTTTGAGTGTTGGACAGACCAGGCTTCGAATCCTGGCTTGGCCATGAAAACCCACTGGGTGACCATGGGCAAGTCACACACTCTCAGCCTCAGAGGAAGGCGAGAAAACCCCAAGATAGGTGTTTACATCTTATTGCTTTAATAGGAATGGAAATAGGGACTAGGAATTATGGCCTTAGGGTCGCCATAAGTTGGAAATGACTTGAAGGCACACAACAATGACAAACCAAATTATAACTACCCAGTTACCCTAATATAGTCATTAAAGGGTTATCCCAAAGCCAGGGATGTAGTGCAAAGAAGCTGCCCTCAACCTATATATATATATATATATATATATATATATTGTCACCTTTGAATGAGTTTTTGCACTACCTCTCTATGGTTTGCAGATAATGTGATCATCCTATTACTCAAATCACCATTAGCCAGGTTGGTGGGTGTGAGCCAAAACAACTGTGCTCACACAAAAGGTTGCTGCCCCGCAGTCCTGGAACTCTCTCCCTATCGAGCTCCGCTCAGCCCTCTCCCTTGAGTCCTTTAAGAAGAATTTGAAGACCCATTTGTTTCGGCAAGCTTTCCCTACCATGTCTTGAATTGTTATCTGCTCCTGTTATGATGTTTGATCGTGTTTTAGCTAGGGGATTTTATTGATGTTTTTATTGGTTTTAAGTTAGGAATGAATGATGGCTTTTATGATGTTGTATGGTTTTATCTTGGGGGGGTTCTTATGTTATATAATGTATTGTTATTGTTTTTGTTATTATTGTTAACCGCCGTGATCATTGGAACGGCGGTATATAAATAAACCTTCATTCATTCATTCATTTATGTTTGCACTAGTAAATAAATAGATTGCATTTCAAACTGGAAATATACTGGCTACTCACTGGCCAGTTTGAACGCACAGTTTCTGGTTAGTGCTATATATTTTTAAAAATTGTTCTTTCAAAAACGTAAATTCCTGGTGTTCGTAAGTGAAAATAGCTTGGAATTGTTTGGGCACGACTTTTCAAGAGGACTCCAAAACCTAAGATGCAGCTCCCTGGGGCTTGCAGTGTTTGGAGGATTGTGGCCTTGCATGTAGAAAGGCCTGTTTGGATTGTAAGCTCCTCCAGGTTTTCGCTTTATGTTTCTTTGCAAAATACAATAACAGAATGTACTATGTTGATAACTTCTAACTCTTGGACAGGAATGCTTAGTGCCTTGAAAGAAACTGTATGCTGTCTGCCTTAATTTCTCATGAAGGTTAATAATAATAATAACAACAACAACAACAATAATAATTTGGGAAGACTGATATGCCCTATAAGGCATGCGTTATGGCATTTCCTTAAAGCAGTGGTCCCCAAACTGTGACCATTAAGAGATTTTGGACTTCAGCTCCCAGAAGCCTCAGCCATGTTGGCCAATAGTCTGGGACTCTGGGAGCTAAAGTCCAAAATCTCTCAAAGGCCACAGTTTGGGGACCACTGCCTTAAAGGCTGTGGCTTGTGGTACAGATTGAAATAACAATTGTATCAGGCCTTCTTTCAATTTCTGTTCAGCTCTTGATTTTATGATAAGCTCTGTAGATAAGGTCCTTGGTCATTGACACCTTGCCCTCTCAAGCTAAACCTAACTGAGGAAGACCTGAAAAGAGCCTTTCTGAGCAGTAATCCAGAAATGGATTCTCATACTAGACTACTAAATGTTAGTGTATGCAACAGATTTACTCCCTCCTTTGAGCAGGTGGATCCTGGAATGGACTTTTTTTTACAGTTGGAGCTTGTGGTTGAGCTTTCCTCAATGGATGCAGCTGATTTCAGCTCTCTGGCTGGTTAACCATTGAAAGACATTTCAGGTAGTTCAGTTGAGTATTACTGTAAATAAGGGAAGACTGCAGAGTGATGACAGACAGTATTCTGTGTTTTTTAATTTTCACATCAGCCATCTCTGCCATTGACTGCAACATTATACAGTGCATCCTCACCTTACGCGGCGGATCCGTTCCGGATCCCTCCGCATAAGGCGAATTCTGCCTATGCTCGAGCCCCATTGGAAACAATGGGGTTCGTGTGCAGCGGCGTGGGTGCGCGTGGGGCGCAACGGGCGCGCGCGCCCATTCAGTTGAATGGGACGCGCCACCCCTTCCGCCCCGCGCGCGCGCCGCGGCTTAAGTGCATATGCTCAAGTCCGCGTATGGCGCGCCCGCGTATGGCACGGGCGCACTGTACAGACAAGGTAATTTTTGTACATGAAGGTGTTGGGACAGGTAACTTCTGTGGCCCAATGGAATGGCTGCTGGTTTGGTCATCTGCTGTTGGATAATGTGTCATCTCTCTTGCTTCCGATCAGCACCTGGAAAGGAGGGTTTTTGTTGTTTTTGTGGATGGTGATACTGTTACTGCGTGGGATTGCCAGGAATTTCCGCAAAACTGACCTGTGGCATATCTCTTTTTCCCTTAACGTCTTCACAGCCGGCCTTGGGACATCCAGAGTCCAAGCCCAGCACAAAGTCCAACATGCTACGAGGCCGCACCCCAGCTACCTCTGCCGACGAACAGCCGCATATCGGGAACTATCGCTTGTTGAAGACGATTGGCAAGGGCAACTTCGCCAAGGTCAAGTTGGCACGGCATGTCCTGACGGGGAAAGAGGTGAGAGAGTCCCAAAGGGCACAAAGTGCCATGGCGAAGAGGGAGGGCACTTCACCATACAGGTAGCCTCCAAAACAGGCTACAGGAGAGTCTTCACGCCACATGAAAACAGTCCAAATTATCTGTATCCATGATTTTGAAAACAAGACAATCCAATTCTGACACACACACAAACATTTTGTTTCCTGTGCCAATGTTGCAGAATCAAGCACAATTTTATACATATTCTTTTGAGTTCTTTTGAATTTTTAACCTCGGCAGGGGTGTAGTAACACAGAAGCTGGGTCAGTGAGCACCTTGACTAACTTGATGAGAAGTACAGCTTGAGGGGAAGAGAAGGGACAGGCAAGCAGGCACTCCTGAAAACATTGATTCACCAGATCTGCAGAACAATGAATGCAGTTTACTTGCTGTGATAAAGATATTTCTGGGATTGGCTATAACACAATAACAACAACAGAAACAAAGGAAGTACACATCTCCCTCAGCATTCACTGGGGTTAAGGGCACAGGACCTCAGTGAATGTGGAAAAACCCACAAATAGCCAAAACACCATGTTTTTACCTAAGAGAACACCTCTCTAGGAATCTCTAGATCCTCCAGTGCAACTCTGTGGTCAACATCTCCCAGACATTGACCACAGAATTGCGCTGAAGGAGCTGCAAATGCCTGGTGGAGTGTTATCTTTAGAAAACTCTAGGTCCTTCAGTGTGACTTTTGTTTAAAGTTCACCACAGAATCGGGCTGGAGGGCCTAGGAGGTATTCCTAGAGAGAACATATTAATAAAATCTGTGAATCATCAAATCTGCAAAAGTCAAAGTGGAGGGACGGGTGTACTTCTTGACACTGTGTATAGTTAAACTGTACAATTCACTGCTGCAGGATGATAAGGAAGGGTTAGTTCCTGTGTTGTTGTTGTTAACTGCCCTCCAGTTGACTTCTACTCATGGTGACCCTGTGGATGAGACATCTCCAAGACCCATATCCTCAACCACTCTGCTCAGGTCCTGCAGGTTTAAACCTGTGTCCTTCCTGATCAAGTCTTACCATCTGGCATGTGGTCTTCCTCTTTTTCTTCACCTTTCCCAGTATCACTGTCTTTTCCTGTGATTCATTTTTCTTCGGATGTGGCCAGAACACAATAGCCTCAGTTTAGTCAGCTTGACTTCCAGAGAGAGTTCAGTCCTGATCTTTTCTAGAATCCATTTGTTTGTCTCCATAGCCATCCATGGTATCCTCAGCACTTTTCTCCTGCACCACATCTCAAATAAGTTGATTTTCTTCCTATCAGCTTTTCTCATTGTCCATTTCTCACATACTGGACATGGTGGTAGGAAATATAATGGCTTGGATGATCCTAACTTTAGCGTTCAAACTTAAGTCTTATATACTTCATGATCTTGTCAATTTCTTTCATAGCTGCCTTTCCCATTCATAGTTGTCTTCTGATTTCAGTTTCTGTTCTGATCTGTATTTGATCCAAGGTATTGGAACTCTTTGTTTCAATTTCTCATCATCTAGGATGAATTCCTGTAGATCTTCCATGGCCATTATTTTTGTTCTCTTAATGTTCAGTATTAATCCTTGGCACTTTCTTCCTTGACCCTCTTCAGTGATTGTTCCAGGGCTTTGTTTGTTAATGTTCCTTCTTCCTATCTTTATTCCTCCTGCTACTCAGTCTAAGCCTGCTGTGTATATGATGTTTTCTGTATACAGCTGGAATCAATAGGGTGATAGTATGCAACCTTGCCTGACCCCTTTGCCAATTGGGAACCATTGTGTTTCACTATATTCAGTTCTGACAGTACCCTCTTGTCCTGAGTACAAGTGAAAGTGTGAGACAGTCAAGTCTAGTGGCACTCCCATTTCTTTGAGAGTGTTGCATAGCTTTTTGTGATCTGTGCAGACAAAGGTTTTGCTGTAGTCAATGAAGCATGTGCAGATTTTCTCTTGGAATTTCCTGCTGTGCTCCATTATCCAATATATGTATGTTAGTTCCTTTATCAGCAACTAATCGAGATTATTATGCTTTACTTCCCATTCTTGAGGAAGTATGGCTTTGTGTAGCACTCACTAAGGAACAGGAGGAAGAGGTTGCAGTTGGATTCACGCCCTGCGAGTGACGTACCACTGTTTGAATTCTGAACTAGGAAGGCCTTTGGTGGTTTGATCCAGGATAGACCGGGATAGCATATGTCTTAACAACAAAATAGAAGATTATCAAGGACTGCAAGTTTACGCTACTGTACTGTACTGGTAATATTTAGCCCATAAAACAAAGCTATGTGACCAGTATTATAAGCCCTGTACCCAGCCTGGAGAACTGGGAATGGGAAGAGGCTGAGAAGTGGTGGCAGGCCAAAGACCATCTTTTGACTTGGTGGCTGAAGTGAGGCTGAATTAGGATGTCTCATAGCCTTTGCCACTAGGCTACAGCAGCACCCTCTGTGTAGTGATACTCAGTTAATAAGTCATTGTAAGTTGATGTGTAACTTCACCACCCTGGAGGCTTGGATCACAAGACGTCCATCGGTTAACAGAGCCTGCTGTTCCTCAGGAAGTCAGGGCAGTTCTGCTCACCCACTCACCTTCCATCCTTCAAACCTCAAAAGTTCCCTGGTGCTTGAGGTGAGGAAGGGAGAATGAGGAGATAGTAAAGTCCTACTATGGGAATAAAAACCTCTCTGAAGTTTTCATCATTGAAGCCAGAATATTGCATAATTTCATTTGAAACCTGTCCTTTAAAAAAAAAAATGCCCACATTTTCAGGGTTGTAGCAGCATACTGCGGAAAAAAATCTTTATCTCTGACTACTTAAGTGTATAGAATTCAGAGACACCGGTGCGTTAGTCTGGAAAATCAGTATGCAAAGGGATCTTGTGGCACCTTTGAGACTAACTGAAAGAAAGAAGTTGGTAATATGAGCTTTTGTCGACTTGAGCCAACTTCCTCAGATGTGTGCTCAAGGGAGAATGTCTTGTATTACTCCCAAGATACAAGAAATATATTGCATTTAAACTACAGCAAAAACTATTGCAGCTGAGAGATATGTATTGATTTTAATTAGAGACCTTAGCATGCCATGTCCTCTGTGTTCCCCTCCTTTCTGTTAGTAAGGGGTTGAATTACATCATTGGTGACAGGTTTGGGAAAGATACCCTTCAGTGCTGTGATCAGAACATCTCTCTCCCAACACAATACAGGTTGATGCACTCTTCCCCCCACAAACCTAGTTAGGAAGGAGAATCTAAAAACATTTGCCTTAGGCAAAGGTGCTTCACTTCAACTCAATGCACCTCCCAAAAAATTCCTTTAAAAGGGATGTTGCAGCTATTTGTGGCTTTGGTATGCTCATGCCAGATCCTGATGCTGAGCTTGTTTGCCACTAGCACTGCCACAGTATGATCTGGTGTGTCACCAAAGTCATTTGGTATTTATCATGCTGCAGAGCCCTAGATATCTGCCCCCCAAAGTCCATCCTTGTTAGAACAGACACAAACATACAGTCATCTCTTCCTTTCCATTGGTTCTCCCCGCCCCCCGTCTTTTTAGCAGTCTACAGCATCCATACAACTCTTCTTCAGCACCACATTGACAAAGGCTTTCCATAGTCAATTTGTCTTTAATCCTGAAACTTTGGAAATCCTATGTGGAAAGCTGTTTCTGTTTTATTTTGACGCAAATGCAGCGTTTGTCAGACTCTTCAAGACTTCTTCTAGACCAGTGATTCCCAGACTTTGGCCAAAATGCCTGCGGCTTCTGGAAGTTGAAGTCCAAAGCACCTGGAAGAGCAAAGTTTGGGGACCACTGTTCTCGAACCTAGTGTTTATTCAGATGGTTGTTCAAGACATGGATGATATTATCTCCAAAAGACTTGTTTGGGTGTCTTGCATGGCACACACATCCTCCTATTTTCAATACAGCACTGCACTACATTTGGCACTTCCTTACATCTCTGCTTACCACCACACTGCTTTTTCCTGTGAAATCTGTAGGGGTCTTTTTTGAGATGATTTGTGCCCAGTCAACTAGTTTGACATATATGTTTTAAATGATTTTCAGGTTCTAAAAAAGGATTCCCTTTGGTTCAGGATTAGGATTTTATAGGACAGGATCAGCATTCCTCAGGTGAGATGTGAGCAGCTCCATCCTTATGCTGAGCAGAAGGAGATGGAACAGAGGTGCTGGCTCACTCCACTCATTACAATCATTCCCTGCCAATTGACAAGAGATGCAATTACTAGCTAGGTTCTGGTCCACTGGAGCTGCAACTGGCCTGCTTCCATTTCCCTCCCTCTCTTTTGCATTTTTCTTTCTTGAAAAGAAGAAAAGAAAATAAACCCAACTCATGGCTGGTACCTGGGACTTGGGCAGCTTGGATTGTCTATCTTGGTACAGTTTTTACGGTGCACTCGCCTTTTCTTCCTTGTGGTGGTACCACATCCTACAGATTATTCATCCCTTGTGGGTTGGATTAAAAGGCATGGGCACCCCGGTGGCACATTGGTTACATGCCAGTACGGCAGCCACAACATTGTGAGTTTGATCCTGAGGGGCTCCAGGGCCGACTCAGACTTCTGTCCTTTTGTAGGTCGGTAAAATGAGTATCCAGCTTATTGAGGCAATTGGTTTACAAGTTATAAACCTCTTAGAGACTACATTATTCGATATGAAGCGGTATAGAAAGTAAATGCTAATGCTATGGTCCCCTGCTTAGTACAGAGGCTTTTGAAGGGCACTGCTTTGGTGTCTCAGTTGTTTGTTGCCTTCCTTGATATGCAAGGTTCATTTGGTTCAGCTTTTTCGGGATCTAAGACCTGGTGGGTATTGAGATAGGAGCAGATCTTGTCAACACAGTAATATAATTTCTGAGCCTATGTAAATTCTGGAACCAAGACACCTTTACTAAACATGTGGTCTTGAAGCCACATGCTGCTGACCCCTGCAGGTACATTCAGGAGGCTGAGAAGTACTCCTGTCTCCATGTCTGCTAAATGCCTTTTCTTATGATGGCCTGGGAGCTGTGCAGGCAGCCAGCTAGTAAGTGGTTTGAAGGGGAGCTTTTGAACATCCTCCCACACAGATAATACATCTCCCGGAGTGTCTTATTAGCTGAGCATCTGGGGAAATGGCAACAAAACGCATTGCAAGCCTCCTTTCTCTGTCAGATTTCTTTCGCTTGGAAAGCAGGCACGTGGTGCAAGTGGTTTCCTTCAGAAATGGAAACATGCATGCAAGTGATGGTATGAAGTTAGGGCTGAGGAGGCAGAGCTGCGCATTACTGGCTCAGATCTTGACTCTGCCACTCAGATTTTTGTCTTAGGCCACTCTTCTCTGCAACATGGGGTCAGTTGTGCTGTAAGTCCGCTGTTGGGATTGTTTAGGACAGGGGTAGGCAACCTGCGGCCCGTGGGCCGGATGTGACCCGGCAAGGCCTTGGGACTGGCCCCAGCCTGGTCCTGCTGCCAATTGCCGCCAGAGCCTTTGGCCTCTTGCGTGAGGGCAAGGGGCCTTTGGCCTATCAGGAGGAGGCGGGCAAGGGGGGCAAGCGGCGGGCAAGGGGGGCAATTGTCTATAGAAGCCTCCGAAACATGCATTTATATCAACATTTTTTAAAAAATCAGTAAAGTTTTTTTGCGTGTCCTCCATTTAAAAAAAAGTTCCTCCATTTGAAATTGTTGTCCCACATTTGTCCCGGGTTATTTATTTATTTATTTATTAAAAATTAATTATTTATTTTTGGCTTCGGCCCCCCAGTTGTCTGAGGGACAGCAACCCGGCCCCTGGCTCAAAAAGGTTGCCTACCCCTGGTTTAGGGCATGATGTACACAGAAACACTTTGTACCTGAGGCAGTATGTTTTTAATGCCGATTGCTGGGGAAGGTGAGCAGAAGGGTACTGGTTGCACTTATGTCCTGCTTTTGAGCTTCCCAGAGGCATCTGTTGACCACTTTGAGAACAGAATGCTGTATTACAAGGGCTTCAAGCTGATCCAGCTACCCTTCTGTTCTTCATACGCTGAAAAAGTGCCATGTGAGCACCAGAAGGCACTGTGATATGATGGTTATGGTACTTAATTGGAACCTATGGGTCTGGAATCAAATTCCCTCCAATACAAAACTCCTTGAATGATCGTGGGCTCTTTTGAAAGAGTCAGGTTTTGAAATGAGCAACAGGTAGGAATAAACATGTTAGGTATTGTGTAGTGTCTGTTATCCAGGGTCTGCAACACTTGGCTATGCTCTCATGGCATCAAGGCTACGTGACTCTGAGGTTAGGTAGGCTCAAATGGAGTTGAAGCAGCCACTGACATACATACAACACCAAGATAAAAAAATAATAAACAGTGCACATTTTGCTCGAAGGTGGCTATTTGTACCCCCTTAATATTATTGCTGCATTTCACCTGTGTTCAGAAAAGGGATTCTAATGTTATTTTCTTTTTAGTATTTTTAAAAAAGAGATGCTTGTACATGTGACTGGGTTCGGAAAGCTTACCCAAACAAGTAAGTCTTTTTTCCCCCTCTTTGATAAGCAGGCAGCCCTAATGTTATCTTTCTGCATATATTTCCATTCAGGTTGCTGTGAAAATCATTGACAAGACGCAGCTGAACTCCTCCAGCTTACAGAAGGTAGGCCTTTGTGGGTTGTTTTGATTGTATACATTTATTTCAATAGTGCCATGTGAATCGTATGCAATGCTTTCATCATTTACTTGTGTTTTCCTTGCAAAAGGTTCCACATACAGTATTGGTAGACCACTGGCTTGACTTTGTAAATTCTTGGAGGCTTTTAATGCTGGCAGTGTTTGAGGTTTCTAACAGCAATCGGCTCAGTCCCTGTGCAACAGGACAGTTATGGCTGAGAAGCAGGGAAAGAAGGCCTAGGATGGGAGCTTGAATTGTCATAATCCAATAGGAATGGAATGGAGAGGATGATTATAGAGTCAAAGGAAAAGCTTTTCTTTCATTTGTGAAAATTTCCAAAGCTTGTGGGGAGGGCTGACTTTCAATAGACTGCAGCATAGGAACTGGTCAGCTATGTGTGAGCGCAAACAGTTATGCATGGTGGAATTTTGTAAGTTCTTTGGCATTGTTTTCCTTTGCTCCATTTGTTAAATGCCCTCAAGTTTTACCCTTGTCTTATCTACGGGTTATATCAAAATTCATAATTTTGGCTCCAAAAGCTGCCTCATCTTGCACACAGGGTCAACTTATAGTCCAGTATATGTGGTATTACTGTTACTGTATATACTTGACTATAAGTCGACCTCATATATATGTCAAGGGCAGGTTTTGGGGGCAAAATTATGGATTTTGATATGAGCCTTGAATAAGTCAAGGGTCAAACTTAGAGACATGCAACAAGGGACTTAGGTTTTTGGGGTCCATTTTTTGACTAAAATTTCTAGACTTATACATGGGTATTACAGTGTTTTGCCCTGTGGTTTCTTAACTGTAATAAAGGCTTGACTGACTGACTGAAAATATCTGGAGCCTGGAGTTCTACATAGTATGCTGCCTCTGGGAAATGCAGTCCTGGAATCATTGTCCTGCATATAGCCTGGAATTCCCTTACTCTCCTCCCAGTTCCACACGGTCCTACACAGCCTTGTAAGAGGCAAGGCCAGAAAGTAGGCCAGCATCAGCCAATCTATCTTCTCTTCCTGCATCTTCTGTTATCCCAGGAAAGCATTTTCCTCCTCCTGGTTGCCCTTAAATATAACCTCTCAGCTTCTCAGCAGAGCTGAGGTATATCTAGCCAAGACCTGAGTGCAGCCTGCCTCTCCCTGTTCCCACGATTGGGCACAACCTGCTGCCCAGTGTGCCCAGTGAAAGCAGCTGCTGCCAGTGCCAGAAACCTGACCGCAGAGCCAGCTGGGCTTGGATCCTGTTTGATTTTGAGCCCGAGACAACCAGCCAGCCCCACGCGGCTCTGTTTGGTGGGCAGCAACAGCAGCTGCTGCTGTGGCCTTATAAACAAAAGCCTAAGTGAGCCAGCTGGGTTTTCCGTTGCTGTGGCAGCTCTCCGAATCCCATGCAGACTCTTCTTTCTCTCTCAGTCCTCCCCCGGGCAGATCAGTTTGCATCCCTCCACTTGTCTGCTATTGCTGTCTGCTGTCTCTGTGGTACTTCACCTTTCTTTCCCTTTTACTTATCTGGCTCTGCTTTGGGGACTCATTGATAGCACGCAGGACTCCCTCAATTCATTCAGCAAAGGAGGCTCATCCAATCTAAGAGCGACCTGTTTTCGCAGGAGTTAAAAAGAGCCTTAGGGCACTCACCCATATGTTGGAATTGTAGCCAAAGTAGGTTGCAGAAAAAAGTAGGGAAAAATAAATCTGGAACTGTTCCTTTTCTCCCAACTCTTAATAAGAACAAAGTTGTAGATGTGAAGCCGAAGGCTTTCCTGGCCAGCTTCCATAGTTTTTTGTGGGTTTTTCAGGCTATGTGGCATGTTCTAGAAAGTTTATTCCTGACATTTGCCAGCAGCTGTGGCTGGCATCTCCAGAACCCACAAAAAGCTCCCTTTAGGGAGATCTTGTAGCACCTTTGAGACTAACTGAAAGAAAGAAGTTGGCAGCATGAGCTTTCATAGACTTAAGTGCATCATAGACTACAAATTTATGTGAGGAAGCAGACTGCCAACTTCTTTCTTTCAGTTACCCTCAAAGGTGCCACAAGATCTCTCTACATACTGATTCTACAGACTAACATGACTATATCTTTGAATCCCAACCCTTAGGATTGACTGGGTAGCTCTGGATCCTTTCCATTTGGCAGGGATTGGGCTTTTTCTGTGCAAAACATTCTGTCATCTCTCTCAGAAATCAGTTCCCTCTTCCTCCGCCTCAAGACGGTGCAAAGAGACGCTCAATGGAAAACTGGAGTCTTCAGCTTCCTACCCCCCTCCTTTCCCCTTTTGAGCTACGAAACATACTGCTCAGTCGATAGAAAAGTAGCCAGTCCCACATTGCTTCCCAAATGCTCCTTCTGTTGTTCCCAGCATAGGCACAGGGACTCTGTAGGCGTTGTGAGCACATGGCCTCCTCCACAAGTGCTTGGATTGTCACTGCAAGGAAGTGTTCCCTCCCAGTCAGATGCAGTGGCTTTCTCTCTCTCTATCCCCCATTACACCCCCCTCTCCAAAGCTTACACACTGCCTGCCTCTCTCTGCTTCCTCTGGATGATGGATGGGTAACTGGCATGCACTGGGGAGACAGTCATCCCTAGGGGCAACTCCTTCTAGTGGCAGGTGCTGGCATGCTCACAACAGTACAGTCCTTGCCATGGTTAACCTCTTGCTGGTTAGCAGTTACCTTGCAAATATTTCAGTCTTCTTACAGCAGCGCTCTGGAGATTAAAAAAGTCGTGTGAAAAGCAGTATCATCACTGTGAAGTCAAAGGCTTTTATGGCCAGCATCTATAGCTTTTTGTGGGTTTTTCGGACTATGTGGCCATGTTCTAGAAGGGTCAGAAACAATCTCTTCTAGAACATGGCCACATAGCCCGGAAAATCCACAGAAAGGTATCATCACTGTTTTTCCACTTACAGTAACATCCAAAATCCACCCAACAGTGATTGCTTTATTGAGCCAACCAAATGCCAAAAATGCATGTTGCAAACTGTCAAAGCTTCACTGGCTTCTTCATCAGACAAGGAAAGCACTTAGAGAAAACCCCAAAAGCAGAAAGGTTACTTACTTGGGTTACTGGTGCCCTGGAGCTGTGCTTGGACTGAGGTTGTGGCCTCTTAAGGCTGCAGAGGTAATGCAGTTTGATAGTGTTTTAACTGTCATGGAATCCTGGGATTTGGTTTTTCTACCAATCCCAGGGAATCCATGGCATTGAGCCATGGCAGTTGAAGTGGTATCAAACCGCATTACCATATTTCTGCAGTGCGGATGCAGCCTTAAAATGAACACTTGTCATCAGAAGGGTGGATTTTGCTGGCTGAGCCCATCTGCACCTTCCTTTTCTCTGCAACATTTACAAACCCAGGTTAGGAAAGCATGCAGCAGAAAGCTGCTATCTTTCTACCTTCAACCTATGTCCATCTACCTTCTGGTCTCCTAGGTAAGGCAGAATTTGGGCTATTGAGTAGCCTCCTTTCAAAGCCAAGGATTTGTTTGATCGGTCAGTGCTAGGCTTCAACATGAGCTGGCATAGCTTTCCTCTTCTGCATCAACTCAAGCATCTGTTTATTTCATTGAAGGGATGCAGCACCATCGGAGATGTCTTTTAGGGCCTGTGCAGCTCAGAGCTTGATGCTCGCCAGTCAGATCTTGAGCAAAACCACTTTTTCCTAAAGATTTCTGTGAGGAAGGTGACTGATAAAAATGTTGGGCTCATTGCCACCCTCTATATTTTCCATCTGATGCTGGTTTTGAACTTGGTTCCTCCTTCCAAGCCCAGACCAGGGAGGGAACAGAGGAGGAGAGAGCAAGCAGTGAATGTGCGCACACTTATATGTCCTTGTACCATTCCCACCTGGCTATCCCTTGGCTCACTTAATAAGCAGCTTATTATCCAGGCTCATTACAGGCAATCCGATTGCCTTTTTTTAATTAATGGATTGCTGTAACATATTATCCTTAAAAATGTCTAATCCATTGAAAACAAAGATCTGGGAGAAGGGGGGGGGGATGGGAGAGCAGATTCTGACCAGGAATGCAGTGCTGCAAGAAGTAATACTTGGCAGTTTGCATCTAGAATGTAGAATGGACCTCACGGTGGATCATCTCATCCAGCATCTTTCTGCACAGGTAGATCAGATAGCTGGTCAGCCAATGCTAGTAGGTACCAGAGGCCATGCCTGTGCCCTCTCACTCCTATCAGAGCCTATATAACTCTGTCCATGTTTGACGCTGCTCTTTTCTGTTCTTCTTTCCTCAGCTTTTCCGGGAAGTGCGAATAATGAAGGTTTTGAATCATCCCAATATAGGTGAGACCCCATCACAATCCCAGTTGTCTTTCCCCATTTGTTACCAAATGTGGATAATCAAGCTATTGAAGGAGGCCCCTTTCCTTCAAGTATTTGCTTAGCTCCTGTTCTGCCTTCATTTACTTATACCCTGCTTTCCTCCCAAAATTGGGATTCAAAGTGGCTTATAGTCTAAAAACACAGTACAGTCGCCCCTCCATTTTCACGGACTTGAGATCCATGGTCTTGAACATTCACGGAGGGGCGACCTCCGTTATTTTCAATGGGGTGTGTCCCCACAGGCACACGCTCCATTCAAGCCTATGGGGCTTGAATATCTGCAAGTCTCCATTTTCGCGGGGAGAGGTTCCGGAACAGATCCCTACAAAAATGGAGGGCCGACTGTACCGTTAAAAACTCATAAAAGTGATAAGCGAAGCCCTTGATTTCTAAGAGCCGCTCCAAATCCCTATAGCAGCCTTCCCACTACCTAGTGCTCTCCAGATAAGCTGGACAGCAACTTGCATCATCCCCAGACAGCCTAGGCATGGCTGGGGAAGATAGGCCTTACAGTGTAGCACCTCTGGAGGGCACCAGGCTAGAAAAGGCTGTCCTACAGCTTTAGCTGTTTTGTGGTTACTGTTCTTTAGGCCTTTAAGTTAGCAGCCATTATGTGGTGGTGAATTCCACAAGTTAATAACCCTCTAAATATGAAGGAGTGCTGTTTGTTGCTAACTACCGGTTAGTTTAGTGGAACGAGAGAGAGCTTTCTCTACACCTTTTGGTTTTTAAAAAGAATCCACTGTCACCTTTCTTGCTTTTAAGCCTTCCTCCTGTTTGTCTTGCAGTTAAATTATTTGAAGTCATAGAAACAGAGAAGACACTGTACCTCGTCATGGAGTATGCCAGTGGGGGTAAGTGTTTGCTTTCAAGGCTGTTGGCAGTCCTGTTGGAGAAGTAGTCTTTATCCTAGGAGCCAGTTTAGTGGATTTTATTAAGAGAAGAGTGAGTAACCTTCCTGATTGTGCTGGACTCCAGCTCCCATCAGCCCCAGCCAGCCTGATTTGTGGTTGGGGCCCCGGGGATTGTAGTCCAGTGTTTGAACGGCTGCAGGATTCTCTGTCCTGTGCTAGGACTAAGGAGACATAGGTTAATACACTCATTCAGTGATGAAATTTACTGAGTGATCCTGGGCCAGTCACACACACTGTCACCTACTCCTGCCTCACAGGGTTGTTGCATGTATAAAATGGCAAGGATGCCCTGGTATCTTTGGAGGGAGGATCCCACAGCTAGCTTCTACTTTTCTTTTGCTAATACTTTGGAAGAGAGAGAGGTGGGGGTGAGTCATACAGAGACAGCTGGGAAAGTTGATTTTTAGACTATAACTCACAGAATACATCACACTGGCTGATGAAATTTAGACTTTGTAGCCCAAAAAGTCTCTGTTTCAATCTTTGCATACACAGTAAACCAAATAAACTGTACTGGGATCAAATCAGTACCTTCAACTTTCTGCTTAAATGGCAGCTGTTCTCACCTTCTGTCCCAGACATCTATTGGCCATTAAGACATGCTGCCTAAGTGGCAGTATTACACTGTTTGCACAGAAAACCAGTACAGATTGCGTCTCTCTTATATAGAATTCCAAAATGCTCCAAAATTCAAAGATAGTGACGCTTTTTCTTTCTGATGGTTCAGTGTACACAAACTTTGTTTCATGTACAAAAACACAAAAAATGTTGTGTATAAAATTTCCTTCAGTCTATCTGCATAAGATGTATACAAAACATAAATGAATTTCATATTTAGACTCGGATCCCTTCTTCATGATATCTCAGAATGTATTATTAGCAAACATTCCAAAATCTGAAAACTCTGAAATCCAAAACACCTCTGATCCCAAGCATTTTGAATAAGGGAGACTCAACCTGTACTCGAAATATTTTAAAAAATGCCTAACTGGAGTCCTTTGTCTAACGTTGCCAATCCCATTTCTGTTCTTTGTCTGTTTTGAAAGATGTATACTTTTCTTTGAGATACTGAAAATAGGTCGAGAACAGGCAATGCAAATCAGTAATTTAAATCTGATATGCTATCACTTTTGTGCCTTTCTTTTCTGTTGGTTTCATTCGTTTTCGGTTTTTTCCCCTCTCAAGGTTTTTAATTTTTAGGGGCTTTTTGGTGTTAAACGAACTCTTGACTCTTGAGAGATTCTGTGTTCCCAGCTTCATCTGAATGTCACACGATCTGCCAAGAGTCAGAGAGAGCCTTCAAAACTATCTTGCTCTTACTGATGGCTCTGGGATGATGGCAACAGATGGATGAAATGCATTCTTTCCCAAACACTCCCAACTGGCTAGTGTCTGGAGATAGCAGTCCACATGGTGTTGCTTTCTTTTGCGATGCAGTTATAGAAACTGGTTGAGATGATCATTTAAACCAGTTTAGAAAAACTTTTTGTTTTTTTTTTTTGTTTTTGGACAACAGCTTCCCACAGATCTCCTTTATTTCTCTAAGCAGACATATACATGCCCTGGGCTGGAATATTTCTTCTCTGGGGTGGCAAAAGTGAGGAGGCATGGAGTGAAAGGCAGCATGTCCAAGCTCTCATTTTGTCTCATTTTGCTTTTAATCCCACAACAGTTCTTGGGATTTGGTACTCAAATTGGTAGCCTCAACTCCAAAGGCAGGAAGTTGGACTGGATGGCCCTTGTGGTCTCTTCCAACACCATGATTCTATAAGTAATGGTTTGCTTTTCATTTGTACCCACTGTCTTGCAGGTGAGGTGTTTGACTACTTAGTAGCCCATGGAAGAATGAAAGAGAAAGAAGCACGGGCAAAATTCCGACAGGTTGGTGGACCACAGTGTTACTGAACACACATACCCTCCCAGCTGTTCATCTGTGCATCAGACAGGAAAGTGGGACTCTTTATGGGAGGAGGATTCCAGATGGGGGAAATATAATGCTACTTTCTGGTAAGGCTTTCTCTGGTTTTAACATTGCGGCAGAGGTCCAGAGCTGGGAGAAAATGCCTCGGTTTTTTTGGACTACATGGCTGGCTGTGGGATTCTGGGAGTTGTAGTTCAAAAAAGAGGGTAAGATTGAGAGGAAAAAGAAGAAAAGCTGCTAGCTGATATGAATATGCAGATATCTGTATAATTGCATGCATGCCAGGAAGAAGATCCACCTTTCTGCGTTTGTGTGACCTAAAATAATCCAATATAGTGAACAAGTAAACATGTAGAAACACCCTTTTGTACCAGTGCAACTTTAGGTGTGGAAATGTGTTGCTTTCAAGACTAATTTTGGATTAAAATGAGCAAGTGTGACGTTAGCAGGGTCAAATGGAGGCAGAATACTGCACACTGGAGCTGGGATGTGCAGTTGCCTTGTTATGGAAAAGGTCTCCTGACTCTTCCTGTCCTGTTTTCCTTTCAGATAGTTTCTGCTGTGCAGTACTGTCACCAAAAATTCATTGTACATAGAGACTTGAAGGTGAGTAACAAACTTTAAACGCACTTATAGACAAGGGTGTCTAGGACCTTGCATTCCTGTGTGCCAGTGCTGTACAAAATGGAAATTGTGGAACTGAGAGGCAAAACCACATTGAGATGGTGGGGAGGCCTCATGATTTCGGATAAAAGCTTGGAGCGCTTTTGAACTGGGCTGCAGGTTTGATAAGCCATCTGGGATGGGCTTCACTGCTACTAAGGTGCTGGAGTGTCTTCAGCCAGAGTCCCCTGGCATTCAGGCTCTGGGTTTTTACTTCCTGCATGACTAGCATTCTGTTTGTTAGAAGTCTGGCAAAATGAGCTCTGTATATCAAGCACACCATCTAGGCTGCAGCTTCAACCCGTCTTGAAATCCAACTTCTCATTCCCAGCAACTCCTTGTCACTTGCCTCAGATTTTAGAATCTCCTTGACTTCTACTATGAACCTCTCTCTCTAGACTTTCTGATCCTGCTGCTCAAGAGTTTGACCCCTGCCTGTTTTGGACAAAACCCATGCTTTTGGAACATTTGGGCAGAACGGTGGCTTCTTGTTTTGCAGAAGCCAAGAGCTTGTAGCGAGAATAGGAAACGTGGTGCCCTCTAACATATGTATGTTTGGACTAGAGTTTCCAAAATCACTAGCCACCATAGGATTGTGGGAATTGCAGTCCAAAACAGAGGGCAGCAGGTTTCTTCCCCCATGGCTTCACAGCCTGATTCTGCTGAGATAGGCACTTTGTTCCTTCTGAACAAATTAGAAAACCGTTTTCTCAAAATGAATAATTGAGGAGCCCTTCTGTTTACTTATTATTGTTTAAATGTATGCCACGACTTTCAGAGGATTAAAGTTATAAGAGCCCAGTACCTCAAAGTGGAAAATATTAACAAAGCTTATATAATGAGAAACATCTTTTCTTAGCTAAATGTATGAGAGTCATTGGAGATGCCTGAGCCTTGATTGATCTTCTTTTTGCCACTTCTGAAGCAACTTTCCCCTCCTTTCCAGGCAGAGAATTTGCTTTTAGATGCCGATATGAACATTAAAATTGCAGACTTCGGTTTTAGCAATGAGTTCACCTTTGGCAACAAGCTTGACACGTTCTGCGGGAGCCCTCCATATGCTGCGCCCGAACTTTTCCAGGGCAAGAAGTATGATGGTCCCGAGGTGGATGTCTGGAGCCTTGGGGTCATTCTTTACACACTGGTCAGCGGCTCACTGCCCTTTGATGGGCAGAACCTCAAGGTAAGATGCTTTGCACCTTTAAAAGCTTGCGAGCACAATTGTGATTCAAGCATACAGTAGCTATTACAGAACTGAGAAAACAATTTCCTGAATCATTAATAAAGATTTCCCATTGTGCTTATGTAGAGTGTTGGCAGGGATGCTTACCATATATACTCAACTATAAGTCGACCTCACGTATAAGCCAAAATTAGGGCCAAAATTGTAGATTTTTAATATGACCCGTGTCTAAATTGAGGGTAAAACTTAGGAGCCACGTAACAAAGGAATTAAAGGATGAAGCAAAGGAAAGCAATGCCAAAGGACTTAACAAAATTCCAGCAGGCATAACTGCTCATCCTAAAGGCTGGATGGATAAGAAAATAGAGTCAGGATCAGTGCTTCCAGGACAGATTATACTCTTGCCTTTCACCCGGGGATGGCATCTTTTTTAAAATAAGAGTTAAAGTACAGTATACTAACATTGACCCATGGATAAGCAGACTCTTTTTTTGTGGTCAATTCTTTGACTTAAATTTCTAGACTTATACAAGAGTATATACAGTATTCCAATACAGTACCTCTGCAGTGCTTCTTTATTTACTCCCTACCCTGTCCTCTCCTTCTGCAGGAGCTGCGAGAACGGGTCTTAAGGGGGAAGTACCGGATCCCCTTCTACATGTCTACAGACTGTGAGAACCTGCTGAAAAAATTCCTCATCCTCAACCCTAGCAAGAGAGGCACTTTAGAGGTTTGCTGACAGGATTGAGAAGTGGTGGGATGGAGCGGAGATGGGTTGTGGTGGGGTGAGGTGGAAGTAGTAGAGGATATAGAGAGAGAATGTGTGAAATCTTTGGAGTGTTTTAACCCAACATCAAATTGGCCTCTATTACATTGGAACACAGTTGAGGCAACTTATGAATAAGTGAAATTGCTTCATCCCCAGTCAAACCATTTGTCTATCTAGTTGTCAATCTACAGCAGTGGTGGAAGAAAGTATGTCCCATCAGCCACGTGCATCTGGGGCCTTGTTTGCAGCCACTGCAGTCCCCAGATTTCTCCTAAAAATGTCATACTTGGACTGTCATACAGCCAAAGAAACCTGCTTAACAAAGTAATAGCTTGTAGCTCTCCAAATGTTTTTAGTATCCACTTCACTTCAGCCTCACCTGTGGGGGATGATGGGTCAGATAACATCTAGGAGGACTCCCTGCCACCACCTTAAATCTTCAATTAAATCCTAAGTCTTTTTTGTATGTCCTTCAATGTGGAACTCATTTCTGCCTTCCCAATCTTCTTAAGAGATTTGTGATAGCTTCCCTCTTTCTCAGCTGGTTTTTAGCTCTCTTTCACTCTTTCTCTCCCTCTTTAGAGACTTAGTTTGGTTGGCGACTCAAATTATTAGTTGGTTGCCTATAAATTTACCACCACCAGATACGCTTTTGATGCCAAAATTGGCCTTATGTAGGCAGTGGCCTGCTTTTGCTTTTGTATCACAGTGTCAACTGTAGAAAAGGGGCTCTTTGTTCACCAGAGTTATTTTCTCTTCCTTTTCTCTTGAACTATAATCATCACAATCAGCTTAGATGGCTTTGTAAAGCATGTATAGTTACTACATCTATATGTGTATGTGTAGGTATGTGTAGGTATGTAATTTCATATTTAACAGATCCATAATGATATGGGGTCCTGGGATGAAAGCTGGTAGCTGTTAAATCACTTGAAACCCTCCATGTTTCCTTTGCGTCATTTATATTTGCCTAAGTTGTCATAAATTACAATCTGTCACAACTCTATGTAACTTCAAAATTAACTTTTCAAAGTATTCTCTGTCCGTTGCAGTTGTAATAAATTAGTTCTCCAAACAGTGGGAGGGAAGAGAAAGATTTCTTCCTATGTTTAATAGCCAGCAAGCTTATTTTTTCAACTGAGCATACATTTGGACTCAAGCTGTAGCTGGTCCTCTTCCCCACACATAACTACAGTGTATTATTATTATTTTATTTATTTATATGCTGCCTTTCTCCTGATATAGGGACTCAGGGCAGTTAAAACAATGCAAAGCATTAAAAATTGCACTGTGTATTTTTTCAGTGTAGTCTAAAAATGCGTGTTTAGACCAGTCACATATCCAACCTTAGATCCACTGTTTGTCGTTCCAGTTGCATTTTTCCTTTTTAAAAATAGTCCTGCATCTAAGCTTGGAGGGAACATTGCGGGAGCATTGCCCAAATGAAAGGCTGTGCATGTGGTTTGGGTTTTTTTGTTTCTTTATTTTGTTTAAAGCACTATTCTTCGTGCTTCAGCTCTAGTGTGAATAGGGCCTGCTTCATTCCCAGTTGCTGGTTCGTGCCTTTGTCTGGTAGGGTTGCAGTGCCCCCTGCCATCTGAAATTGCCTTTCTGAGTAGGCAGATTATTAAGCAGCCCCTTCAGCCTTACTCCTGAATCAGAGAAGCTGTCTCTGATGTTGGCGTCTGATGTTGGATTACCGTGGCTTTTGCTGTTCCCTGCCTGTGAGAGCAATTTTAACTGTATTGGCTTTGAGGTCTGCTTGGGTAAGACAGGGAAAGAGCTGAAAAGAAAGCTGACCAAGCTGACAGCTCTGGAGTAGAGGCATTGCAAGAAACACACACACACACACACACACACACACACAGACCTTGCCTTTAAATGCTACAAGAAGATGCTGTGTGAGAGAGAGCAAAAGGTGAGGAATAACCTGCAGCAGCTCTCAGTTCACTGTCAGGGCAAGCTGGAGTTTGAAGTCAGCAGCAGTGCATATGTTTCCTTACATATTCTAATGCCTCTAATAGGTAAATGGCAGCAGAAACTGTGCCATTATAAGCGAGACTCTGCCTTATTTATCAAACACTAGCCTGCTGCATTATAGCCTGCAGCAACTGCCTTGCATTCCTCTAACATGCATTTGTACCTTTTATAAAAGGAGAGGAGAAGGAAGTCAATGCTTATTGTTTTTGCCCACTTTCTATTTTTTTCAGCAAGAGGAGGATGAAATTCTCTCCTCATTCTGACTCCTGATTAGTCTTTCTGAGAAGATAATTTGGACCGGGAGAATTCCTGCACCTTAGCTAGTGGCATAGCTTGTGTTTTGCATGCCAAAAGCTTCATGGTCAGTCCCTAGCATCTCTAGTTTTAAAAGGGTCTTCAGTCAGCAGGGCTTGGAAGGTTATGAGTCCTAGAGCATACAGATGAGCTGCTGCTAGTGAGGTGTACCCAATATTGGCAATGTGTGGTCTGTGCAAGGACTTGATATATGTTCATAGGCCCTTCTCCAAGTGCCCCTGCCGTTGGAAGTGGTGAGAGGATCTTTTTGATGGTGGCATTTCAATTACAGATTTCTCTGTCCAGGGACACTTGTCGCCTACACTGCAGTCTTTGCAGATCAAGACGAAAATCCTCTGTTTTTCAGGCATTTGATGGGATTTTAGAATCTAATCATTTTAATGCTACAGTACTTACTTTGTTGATTATTTTCTCGCTTTAAAACATGGTTGTATCATTCTTTGTGAACTCTCCTAGTAATAATGATTCGAGGGCATTAGACAAATTAATAAAATAAAGATATTAATGAGATGAATGGTACATTGATGTAACTCAGTATAAGGCCACAGGTTGAGTATTCTTTGTCCGAAATACTTGGGACCAGAAGGGTTTCAGAGTGGAGATTTTTTAATTATTGTTATTTTGGAATACAGTACAAGTAACGTAGTACATACCTGTAGTATATTGACGAGGCTGGAGAGAGACACGAGGATCTGTGACATAGCAAGAATTCAAGCATAGTGCTTGATGCGAATCCCTGTCTCCTGACATTTCACAGATCTTTGTTCTCTCTTCAGCCGCATCTCTCTCCAGCCTCACAAAAACAGTACTATGATACTTGTGTTCCAAAATCCAAATTCACAGTATTTCAAAATTGAAACCTCAAAATGTCAGTGCTCAAAATGTTTTGGGTTTGGAGGTTTTTGGATTTCAGATTTCCAAATTAGGAATGCTCAACCTGCGTTAATTTATGTGCCTGGACCTTAGTACATTTGGAGTTTTTTTGTAAATCAGAGTTTGGAAATATACTGATTTGTTGGACCACAGCTCTCACCATCTCTGAGAATGGGCTATGCTAGCTGGGGCTGATGGGAGTTGGTGTCCACTGCACCCCGTGCTCTGAGTTATAAGGATACGTATACGGAGGGCAGTTTAAATTGTGCAGGTTCTTCCAGTTTTAAAAGAGAAAACATTTCTGGCTGTTCAGCTTCAGATTACTGTAACTAAGTTGTTAAAAGGAGAAAAGTACTTGCCTGCCTTCCCTAACTTCACTGCATCCCACATTTAACATTTCCCCTTCTCCTCCCTGTAGCAAATCATGAAAGACCGCTGGATGAATGTGGGGCACGAAGATGATGAGTTAAAGCCTTATGTGGAGCCTTTACCTGACTACAAGGATCCCCGACGGACAGGTACAAGTACCAGGGCAGGATGGGTAACTGAGTAGTACAGTCACCCGTTTGTATCTGTGGGGGATCCGTTCTGGACCCCCCTGTGGAGAACAAAAAACATGGGACCTTAAGTCCCGTTGTTTTCTATGGCGGTGTGGTCTGTGCGTGGCCGCATGCATTTGCTTCCTTTACAAACAACGAGGGCTTGCCAGCCATAGAAGCTCAAATCTGCGGATGGCAAGTCCACAGATAAGAAGAGCGCACTGTACTGCCAAGTGTTCCAGAGGGACCTTCTGGGCAAATGTGTGGGTGTCTTTCTTGCCACATAGACTCACAGATTCCAGTTTGTGTCTTGGTGCTCCCTCCCTCTATGCAGCTTTCTCTTAATAAACTTGTTTTTATTTATTTATCCTTCACAGCTTCATGACCATCTTTCTCTCTTGTCTTGTCCTACAGAGCTCATGATCTCCATGGGATATAGCCGAGAGGAAATCCAAGACTCACTAGTCAGCCAGAAGTATAACGAAGTAATGGCTACATATCTGCTGCTAGGATACAAAAATTCAGAGGTGGGTGCTTTCACCATTGGACTGGTGGGTGGGTAGTTACTGAGCTGCAAATTCCATGGCAATTCATCTCCTTTGAATAGCAGGGGAACCTGTCAGTCCCTAGAAGTGACAGCCTGCATTCCCCAGAGGCCTGCTCATTGTCAGGGTTCATACTAGCTGTTGGGCTTGTTCTTGAAATTGGAAATGGTGGAGAATTTAGGAACAACCAAGCATAGCACATTGTCTGTGCCTAATACAGAAGTGCATTTCTGTGTTCACTAAGACATCTTCCCTCCCTCTTTGTAAGATTTACTTGTTTCAGTGTTGTTGGTGTTAGACCAGTGGTTCCCAAATGGTGGTCCTCCAGATGTTTTGGACTTCATCTCCCAGAATTCCTGACTGTTAACCAAAGTGGTTGTGGCTTTTGGGCATTGAAGTCCAAAGGACCTAGAAGACCAAAGTTTGAGAACCACTGATTTAGACCCATGCTCCTCGTTCTCACACAAATCCAAGGTATTTTACAGTTAAATGGAATAAATACAAGTACAGCATAAAACAAATGAATTTTAGATTGTTTGAATGGATTAGATTTATTGGTTGAGTCCTGCCCTCAGATTTGCTGGTGTAGAGTGAGTTAGAAATACTGTATTAACAGAATAAAAGGAAGTAAAATAAAACAGCCTTAAAACTTAAGGCACAATTTAAAGCTCACATTTTAAAAAGTATTTGTTGACTATTTGGTACAGTAATCCACCTCTAGTACATTGTTTCCTTTACATCCATTCCCATTTTATCTTCACAGTAACTTTGCAGATTCATGTGGGCTGAAAGATGATAACTAGCCCAAGAAAGTAACCCACATTTCTATATCTTGCTGCCAAGAGCTTGGCACAGCTCTTTTACATCTCTGCCTTCTACTGGAGAGCCTGTATGGTATAGTGATTTGAGTGCTGGACTATGCCTGAGACCAGGGTTTGAATCCTCATCCATGGAAACCCACTGGGTGACCTTGGTCAAGTCACATTCTCCCAGCCTCAGAGGAAGGCAAAGGTTTCTGAAGAATCTCGCCAAGAAAACCCCTTGATAGGTTTGTCTTAGGGTTGTCATAAATTGGAAGCGACTTGATGGTACACAACAACTACAATGGGTGAAGCAGTATTACTCATTTTACCACCTCAGTATTCAATCAGCTCATTCTGCTGGATGGATAGATTCAGGCTACTGTTAAACTGAAGGAGCAGCTACTTCTCTCCTCTCTCACTGTCTTTTCACACATACACAGCAGCAACAGATGGCAGTGTCCACTCTTCCTCATCTCCCAACTGAGAAGATGCGGGGAGCCACCTTTCCTCCCACTTTAGTTTCTTATGACAGGACCCGGCTGTACATTTGCATCCAGTTTGCAGGGATTTGCTAGAATTCTTGTTCCATCTCTGGATGTGCTTGTTCATTTGTGTTGACACATGCTCAAGTTGGTTTTGCATGCTTTTGGGTATTAACTTACCCTAATTTGTACTTCCCAAACTAATAAGTAAATGAGAACGCAGTTATCATGTATGTGAACTATTTTTGTGGACTCAGAAGAACAGTTGCTTACTAGCATACGAATGGGAGAGAATGAGCTTGTTCTTAAATCAGCGTGTAGGGGTCTAAAAAGCAAAACAGATTATTTGACCATACCCAACAGTGAGTCAGTGCTGTTCAAACCCTAAACTACTTTTGTCTCCACTCTCACCCTTCTCCCTCTTCTTCTTGCTTTCTTTCAGCTTGACAATGATAGCATTACCCTAAAGCCACGGCCCCAACCTGAACTCACCAACAGCACCGCTCCTTCCCCGTCACACAAGGTACAACGCAGTGTATCAGCCAACCCCAAGCAACGCCGTTTAAGTGACCAGGGTAAGCTTCCCAGTATCCAGCCTCTCATTGGATAGAAAGATACAGAGAAAAAAGGAGAGGGTTTATTTCTATGGAGGCTAGAAGTGCAACTTGTATGTGTATATTGGAACCAGCCATTTTGCACATTAACCAGCATCCACTGTCTAGTCATAAGCATTACAGACACTTGACCAGTGAAAGTGCAAGGTCTACCAAGGGAAGAATATGCATGGTGGTTGGACAGGGTGTGAAAGCCCAATATTTTGCTTATTCCACAACGTCATTTGACCACAAGAAGAACCACTACTGGGTCTTAGGCCCATCTAATCCAGAAATGGGCAGCCTGTAGTCCAAAGTTATTGTTCCACTTCAACTAGCCAGCATGGCCAGTGTTGTGAACTTGTGGTTTTCAGTTCCTTTTCCTGATCTAGTCCATGGTTCTCACAGTAGCTAGCCAAATGAATCAGAGAAGTCAATATGTGACACAACAGATATATTGTTGCACCTCAATGTATGTGGGTGTTAAGCACACTTTCTCTGAATATGGAGGTTCTGTTTAACTATCCTGGCCGATTGACACGAATGAATTAATTTTCCATGAATTCTTCAAATTCTCCTTCATACCTATGCAAGCCAGTTTCTAATTGTGTAATTTAGTGAGGTGAAGGAACTTCTATGGTCTGTCTAAAATCTACAACCCATCCATGGAATATTTTATAGTCCTCTATTCTGTCCCTCTTAATCTAGATAACCTCCTCCCCACCCCAAACAAAGAAGCCCAAGTGCTTTACTGTTTCATCATTGGGCAGGTGTTTCAAAGAGCTGCTCAGAGTTGAATTTGCAGAATTGAAGTCCGCCTGTTGACTGTGTTTTCTGTACATTGTACCTGATGTCCAGTGAATGCATTCAGTGGTCATTGTTTTAATATCTGCATCTGATTAGACATAACAGTAGGCCAGATTTACTGAAAATTCTGGCTGATGGTTCATGAGTTGTGTGCATCACCGTGAGGCTCATTTGTCCCCACTTGGTTTCTCCTTTCAGTTGAAGAGCTAACTAAGTGGAAATTAATGAGAAATAAACTGTCCCATTATGTCCAAACTTGGACAATGAGTCTTTGCTTCCTCAAGAAACCAGGAAAAAGAAACAAAATTCAGTCCTGACCTCAGACTATGGTTTCTTAAGGGAGCAACAGGACATTTTGCTTCGTTGTAAATTCTTATTGTGGCACTTCCGGTGGTGGAAGAAACCAAGCAGGAACAACTGGGTAGTATGAACAATAAACCAGAATTGGTTTCTCAGCAATTCTGCTTTATGTTTGTGTCCAGTTGAAGCCAGTGTACTATGTTGGGAACTGGCATCGAAGGCCTGAGACCATAGAAGGTTTCAGTGCACCCAGTAACTGGTGATGAGTAACATAAAACGTAAATAAAACGTCTTGGGATTTTAGGATAAAAAATGAAATTATGTTAGGTGGAAAATGCTGGAGAAAAATATTTGGTTTTAAAAGAAAACAGCTCTTCTGAATAGACCAGGGTCTAGAATTGTTTGCAGAATACTAGGTGGAGCAGAGCAAGAAGGCAAAGATAGGAGGTGTGATCTTGCAATACTGACTCCTTTTTCCCCTCTCTCTTCTTCTTTCTTATCTCTTTCCTGCCACAGTACCAACCATCCCAACGTCCACCTCATATTCAAAGAAAATGCAGGCAGCCAATGCAGAGAACAAGCGTCCTGAAGAGGAGCGGGAAGCTGGGCGTAACAAGGCTGGCAGCACTGTCAAAGTGCCAGCCAGCCCGCTGCCCGGCCTTGAAAGGAAAAAGAGCACCCCTACTCCTTCCACAGTTAGTTACTTTTTGATGTGGGAGGGCTGGCTGGGGGCAGGTTTATCATCCATCTCAGGTATCTAGGATAGCCATTTCTAGGATTTGGATCTGCCCTTCATATCAAGGCAGATTACAGCTAAAACATCCTCACCCTGCATCTTGGTAGGATGATAGGAGATGTAGTCCCTTGGAAGGTGTTGCTTTGGTGAAGGACATAGGATAACAGCAGCCAGTGTCCGAGAGAGAAAAGTCCAAAGAATTTATGGGTTTTGGAAGGGGTAGCCAGAGTCATGGTTTATTACTTGGAGGTATTTCAAGAGTTAGAAAAAGCACTTGATGAATGGAAAGTAGTGCCAGAAAAGGAACAGGGCCTTGAAAGTTGTGGGTAAGACTGAGATACCCACCCAGTCCATGCAGTTTCTTTGCAGAAGCAGCACCTTATTTCCCTATTTCCTTCTCTGGTAGTGGGGCAATGAAGGGCTCCCCCTGACATGACCTTCCCACTCTTTGCAGAACAGCGTCCTTTCGACCAGCACAAACAGAAGCCGCAACTCACCCATGCTGGACCGAGCCAGCTTGGGCCAAAACTCCATCCAGAATGGCAAAGATAGGTAAGGAGCAAGAAGTGGAATCTGGACGGCTTGATAATGTAACTCACAGAACTTGGAGATCCTTCTGAGAACAGAGGGAGAGTCTGATGTCAAGTTTCTCAGGACTGTCCTGCAAGTGTGGCAGAATGTAAATGACTGTGTGTCATCATCTGTGGGATAAAAAAACGCCCAAAATACTTTGATATAAAAATGGTCTTACATCGCCCCCAGAATACACAGATATTTTGGATGTAACAATTTAACCTTGCTTCTTGCACACAAAAAAGGAATGACGTTACCAGTTGTTACATTCTGACAGAGAGAAACATAGGTACATAAATACACACACTAACACACTATACTATACTATACTATACCTGTCTCTTGGTTCTTGAATTCCACTACAGTTAGACCTCCACATCCATGGATTCTTTATTCACAGATTCCACAATCCACAGCTGGAAAACATATTTAAAAACATAAAAATTCCCCAAAACAAACCTTGATTTTTCCACCTTATAAAGGGACACCATTTTGATTGATTGAAATTTTATTTATATACCGCCGTTCCTATGATCACGGCGGTTTACAAACAGAATAAGATACAATACGATACAGGTTACAAATATAATACAATACAAATCACAGTTTAAGAATCAAAATTAACAGCGAAACTCCTTCATAAAAAACCATATACTACTATACATCATTAAAATCCATCATTAATCAGTCAAGATAATAAAACAATCTAAAAATATAATAAATAGTATACAGGAGCAAAATAGTCAGGACATGTGAGGGAAGGCTTGACGAAATAAATGAGTCTTAAGGTTTTTCTTAAATGACTCCAGGGAGGGGGCTAAGCGGAGCTCCTCAGGGAGAGCGTTCCAAGACTGCGGGGCCACCACAGAAAAAGCCCTTTGCGCAGTCACTGCGTATCTTGTCTTGGGAACACTCAAAAGTTTTTTCCCACGAGACCTGAGAGTGCGGGGCTGATTGTATGGGGAGAGGCGGTCCTCCAAGTACTCTGGGCCCAAGCCATTTTACTATGCTATGGGATTTGAGCATCCACAGATTTTGGTATCCACAGGGGTCCATGAACCAACCTCAGTGGATACCAAGGGCCCACTGTATTCTCTTACATCCATGTAGATCTCAGAGTGTTAAGGCTCCCCTACATATTAAAAGTGATTTAACATTCATTCTAAAGGATTGGGGACAAGTGGGTCTCTTAATCAAGAGTGCTCAGTACCCTCCTCAAATTACAGTTGCCAGGATTTTGGTGGGGCAGCAATGACAGTCATGTTGGCTCAAGACCTAACAGGGCCAAGGTATCTCAGTTAATGGTGAGGTCAAAGAAGCCATCCGACATGCTTAAAATGTTACATACATAATTGCTTAAGAGTTGTTCTGCAGGTTGGTGAAGAAGGGAAAGGTTGGGCGGACTGTTTGTGTTCTACCTCTCTGACTGGTTTGTCATAGGTAGTCTGTATCATTCAATCTGGATCTGGAGCAACAGCATTCTCAACCTCCAGGCGCAAAGCTCTGCCAGGTGGCTCTCATGCCCAAACTCTACAATCCACTCTCTGCAGAGACCTCCTTCCCCAATCAGCTTTCATCCCATGGAGTACTCTTTCAGTTTTGTGCCTCTGTGGCTACTATGAAAGAGCTGTACCTACATCTTGAAATAATCAGTGGTTTGACAATTTCATTTGTCAATTAGTCCTCCCGCCTGCCCCAGTGCAGTTCTTTGAGCCAAGTGCGGCTTGGTTTTTTTGGGTCCTCTCCTTTATGGGCCAGTTGGGTGTCTCTCAGGATACCATGGACACACGCACAGCTTTTGGTCTTAATCCACCAATTGCTAGCCTTGCCATTTTTGTCTGACGAGTCTGTTGGCCGCAAACCACCCTCCTTTCTCGCCAGGGCAGGTTTAAAAAAATCCTTCTGCCAGGCTGGTGGAGGAAGGACAGACCTAAGAAGTGGCAGACTGGCAAGAGATTTCTGTCCCTCTTCCTCCAGGCCAGTAGGCAATTTTGTTGTGAAATAAAAGACTAGCCTTAGGCTCTCCTCAGTTTGCCTTTTTTCCCATTTCAGAAACAAAGGAGCAGCCCTTGGTAACCCACTTCATTTCTCATCCATCATATGCACAGATGTAAACCCAAAACACACACACACACACACATAACGCATTCTGTATTTTCTTTTTGCCTGCCCACATGTCCCTTTTCCAGGGCTTCCAATACTCATGCCCTCCAACTCCCACCCATCTGCCTCCATCCACATCCATTTCCCACCCTTGCATCAAGTTTCTTCCTGACCCATATACACATATACCAGGTTGTATATTGTATATTTAGCTTCCCTCAGGATGTCCATGTACCTATTGCCAGCTGTATCCGTGGCAGGGAGGGGAATTGGGGGGGGGGGGTCAAAATCGAAACTGGTTGCTTGAAGCTGGAGGGCAGATGCATTTTGTTTTGTTGAATTAAACCAAATAGTGTTGGTGTGAGCTGTCAAAAACTATTTGAAAGCTTATCCAAACTATTTGAAAGCTTCTGCCTCCCTCCAGATGTTGGCACTGATGTAGCCCTAACTATAAAGAGTTATCAAGATGATGTATGTTGTAATGAATTGAGCGTTTTCCATGCCAGAAGGCATGGTGGGAAATGGGGGTGAATAAGTGAGCGATAATGGATAGTCAGGAAAGCAGGGATGTGTGGAGTGAATGGAGAGGCTTTTACCAGGCAGAGGCAATTCTTGCCTAGAAGAAGAGGGTGAGGTAGCTGTTCCATTTTATGAAGTCTAAAAAGTGGGATATAAAGCTACTAAACTAGTACATTGGAGTAGGCAGGCTGTGACCCTCCACCCACTTGCTGGACAGCAACTTCCAGCATTATCACCATTAGCTGTGCTAGCTAGAGTGAATGGGAGTTGCAGTCAACCATGGTCTGAAAGGGCAAAATTGGCTGTTCCTGAAATACAAAAATAAATTCATGCAGATGAATTAGAGGACTAGCCTCTTCTGGAAGGTTATGCAGGACACAGGGGTTTCACTGCATCAGTGGCCAAGCATAGTGTATGTAGTACAGGCAGATCTGGACCTGCCTGTTGGTTTTATGTGGGTGAGCTCCCAAGAACTAGAGAAAAAGAACTTGGCATAGCAGACTCACCAGAAGGCTTCCCAAAATACAATAGAGCACTTGTAGCATTCAGGATGGCAAATTCAGGGTCAACAGTTTGGTAGACGGGAAGCTTCCAAAGGGCTTGACTGATGGTAATCTTTGGATCAGCTATGGATACAACCGGCCATCCTTCCCTGTTCTTCCATCCTCCTCTTTCCTTTTAAAACTTTTGCTTCTCCCTGCCTGTGTTTTTTTTCTCCCCCCTTAGCCTAACCACTCCGGGTTCCAGGGCTTCCACTGCTTCAGCTTCTGCCGCCGTGAGCTCCGCGCGCCCGCGCCAGCACCAGAAATCCATGTCCGCCTCGGTGCACCCTTCCAAGCCCACGCTGCCCCCCTCTGACAATAACTGTGAGGCACAGCGACCCAGGCAAGTGGGCAGCTGTGCGTGCCTTGTGTCATTCCCCTGCTCCACATCTGGAGCCCGATTGCCCCCTTACTTGTACCCTTTCCAGTGCGCTTGCTTGCTCAGATCATGGAGGTAAGTGGAAGGAAGCAGCCAGAGTTGTGGTGGCCTCTGAGCACAGGGCTGGGTTGCCTTGTGAAACTTGGAGAGAATCTTGCACATATGTGTGCACCCACATGCTTCCAAATTCATCTTGAGCTTCAGATTAATGCTAAAGAGAGAATGCAGAGGAGGGAGCTGTATTGTGGCTTCGGGTTAACGGTATGGTGGCTGCATTGAAAGGAACCACTGAACGAGTTCAGTCTCACATTGCTCTGACAAGGAGAGGCAATGGGTAGATTCCCCAGGCTTCTTACCAAACCACCTATTCCAAGGACGGCTACCTTTACTTAGGCAACCCAGTCTCACCTGTGGTACTCAATAACCTGTAGTCTTCACCTCCTGCAGAGAAGCTAAACAACAGATCCATTTTTTTAAAAATGGAGGCTGCATTTCCTCATTGCTTTACACCAGAAGTCCTACCTTAACAAACCACACTTTATGCAACAGTGGGATTTCTCTGGCTGAACTCACGTCACTTTAAGCCAGGAAGCCTGTACTAAATTGCATGCATCCATCCCATTCACCCCATCTCCAAGCAGGTAAATAAACCAAGGAGGAAAAACTTATTATGATGATGAACAAACCTGAGCTTAGTTTTTATTATGCCCAAATTGGGGAGGGGGGATTTGTAAGACAGCTTTAAACGGGGGTTTGCTTCTCTAATGTTTTAACATTGCTAAATCTCACTTTTCCTCCAGTGAGATAAAGGTAATATACAGAGTTCTTCTTCCCTCCTCTTTCTTGCAGTAATGCTGTGAAATAGGTCACACTGAGAGAGTGACTGGCCATGGTCACTTTTTGAGTTTCATGCCTGGATCTTCCAAATCCCATCCAACACTCTAGACCACTGTGCCACCCTGGCTGATTTACAAATTCCAATTTTAGGGGCAAAATAAATGAGTTCCTGGCTTGGATGTCACAGTAAGGTATTCCTTCCAGATGTGTCTTCGCTTTTTTCCACAAAATGAGAAGCAACGCAAACAAGCTGAATGCATATTTAATAAGCAAGGCTTCTTGGTTTAAAGCGATGTGTGAATCCAGTCAGATTCATAGACAAAGAAAGGCTTCTCTTCAGATCAGTGAGAAGCTCAAAGGAGTTTGTCACGATTCCATTTGGTCAGGTGAAAGTTGTGCGGTGGAGCTAAGGCCTTCTGGCTTTTCAGACGCTGCTTAGTTCAGATTGTGACCAGAGGTTTACAGAATGTCCTGGATTTGACAGGAGTTGGGAAATGTTTTTGCTCCCCCCTTCAATGCTGGGGTTTTCAATCAATTGCAAACTACGTAGAAGGTGTCAGCAACAGACTGCAGTGAAATTTTATTTTAATGGTCCTGTTTCCCCCTAAAATTAAAGAGTTTCTTTATAGCAGGAGCGGGAATCATGCAGATCTTCTAAAGTTGTTAGGCTTCATGTACCAGCATCCCTCTCCATTAGCTTCCTTGGGAGAGGCTGATGGGACTTGCAGTTCAACAATATCTGGCAAGCTTAATTATCCCCACCCTGCCTTATAGTCTACACTCTATTTGGCCTATATTGTAGAACACATCTCATTTAAAGACAGCTCTCAAGATCCTCTGGTTTAAAGGCCATAAGAATTGGGTGTTTTATACAGGGCAGGGTTGCCCATAAATCTTCCTGTCCTGGTTTGGGCAGTGACTAGCCTCTAACTGTCTTGCTCCTTGGCTGCCATGCAAGCACTTCCCTGACCTCTGCCTCTTCTTTCCCTTCTGCCCCACAGCACTGCTCCCCAGAGAGTCCCTGTTGCTTCTCCCTCAGCTCACAATATCAGCAGCGCTCTCCCAGAGCGCACCAACTTTCCGCGGGGAGTCTCCAGCCGCAGCACCTTCCACGCCGGGCAGCTCCGCCAGGTCCGGGACCCGCAGAATCTGCCCTACGGCCTCACACCTGCCTCACCCTCCGGGAACAGCCAAGGCAGGAGGGGTGCATCGGGGAGTCTCTTCAGCAAGTTCACTTCCAAGTTTGTACGCAGGTGAGCGGGGGTGTGGGAAGGAAGAGCACCCCTATACTTCCAGGCAGGGCTCTGAGAGTTGGGTGGAGCAGTGGAGAGGAATACCCCCCACCACAGAATTTGGAAATGGGACTTTCCTAGACTACAGAATACCATTTCCAAGCTCTGTCCTTCCAGCCTTTTCCACATTTGCAGCTGGTGGTTTTTGCTCATTGGCTTAAATTCCAAGGGTGCTTGCTATTTTGTTTGTGTGGTGCAGATTGAAGGGATGGGGGGGGGAGATGAATGCAGGCTATTTTCCTTTGAAAGGGACCCTGCATGCATGCTGACGATTGCACATGTGTGGTGCACAGCTGCTCTCCCCATAATGTCCTTGTAACCACAGTCCCCTGTCCTCTTGTCTCTTCCCCACCTTGCTTCTCCTCACTTCCTGCCATAAGGGCAGAGCATCCTGTGAGGTCAGGAGTGTATGCTGCCTCCTGGAATGGATCTCTTCCAAACTGTATTCAGAGGGAAAATCTGCATCATAATGATGCATGAGACAGCACTTTTGCTGCTGCAGCTTACAGGGAAAGAAAGGAGGGGATGTTATTTGTCATCACCCAGCATCTTTTTGGAAGTTATGGAGCAACAAGGGGCAAAAGATGGGATCCCCTCCAAGGAGGGATTTATCCCAAAGGCAAGCTAATGGTTCAGGCATGTGCGAGTGTGGTCAAGGCCGCCTGGAACAGTTTTCCTGACAGATCTGGTAGCTAAGGCTCACTGAACGGAGGGACTAAATTAAGAGACATGACTTGAGGATGGAGCCCTGCGGAGTGAGGTGGGATGGCCTTTTGCCAGTCAGAAGAGTTACAAACTGGAGTGGGAATAGTTTGGGCCTCCCAACTGTTGCTAGACTGAAGCCACCAGCTGCCAGCACTATTAGCTATGCTGGTTAGGACTGCTGGGAATTGCAGTCCAGCAACACCTGGAACACTGCACAATCCTCACCTTGGGTTTAGGAGCAGTTTCCAAATGCAAGATCCAACAGGGACCACTTTCTCCCTCTCCTCAGAGATGATACCCCTGCTGCAGACCTTTGCGTGCTCCTCTCAGAGCATCTTGGAGTTGTAGTTCCCTGAGATTCTCAGATGTAAAACGTAGTTCTGAAAGAGGTTCAGTACAGCTGAACCAAGGAGCAGCACTCCAGGTCTTCCTCTCACACCTCCATTGTTAGTGGCTCCCACCCTCCACTGCTGTGGTTCTTCCACATGTTCTATAAACTATGAAATTGTGAAAGCTGTGTTGTGGAGAAGGGCAGAAGAGAAGGGAAAGGTGGTTGCAGAGAGGACTGGAGATGAAAGATTGAGCAGACCACTCTTTTCCAGTAGGTTCCCAGTTACCCCTCTTCAGTGTCATTTCAAGCACCATGCCTCTCCCTCCCACCTCTTCTCCATACCCCCCACTTTTCCCCGCCTAGATGAAGGCTATATCCTCTAAATAATTTTTCTGAGGATCTAGCCAGGAGAATGTTAATAAGGAGGACTGGAAACGTATCTATACCTCAAGGCAGCTTTTTGTGTGTGTGCAATTCATGTGTGTCTTCCTTCTCCATCCCAAGGCCTTCTTGATGTATTAGATGACAACTCTCAGCATTCAAAGCTATAGCCATTTTAGTCTGTCGAATCAGTACGCAGATAGATCTTGTAGTATCTTTGAGACTAACTGAAAGAAAGAAGTTGGCCGAATGAGCCAATGATGGAAGTCTACGAAAGCTCATGATGCTAATTTCTTTCTTTCAGTTAAACTCAGCATTCTGAGAGCTTGTAGCCTAACATATTGGGAGGACCCTGGGTTGGAGAAGGCTGCTGTACTGGATCTCTCTTCAAAGGACTTCCCCCTTTTCCTTCCAGACCTTGAAAAGGGATGGCCTATGGACTCAGAGATCCTTTCCTGAAAGAGTCCTTTGTCTTTCATTTAAGAGCATGAGGGGGATTATGGAAGGGGAGCCATTCTGGGCAGCCCAGCACCTCCTGTCCCCACCCCACCCCTTCCTTCTTTGCTGTAAATGTGTTGCCTGCCTTCCTATCCCCATCCCCTCCCTTGCTGATCACACCTTTGTGAGAAGAGAGAGACCATAGTGAGATTTGGGGGGGGGGGGGGCGCTACTGTGCAACCTGAGCACTGGTTTTACTCTCCTCCATCTTGAAAGGCTCCCGGTGGAATTGCCTGGGGGAGGGAGGGTGAGCCCCTAGTAGCCTGTCTCCTTCCAGATGCAGAGAAGGAGCCTGCTCCTGTGCCCAGCTTTGGGAAAGGGGGAGTCAGGACTGGGGGAATTCCTCTGTGACCCCCCAACTTTGGGAAGGAGGTTGGGAAACTGGAGCACTCTTGTCACTCTTTTGTCATTTTCACCCACTCACACTAGTTCACCCACCCACCCACCATTTTTCCCCTTTTTTCCCCCCTTTAGAAATCTGTCTTTCAGGTTTGCCAGAAGGTAGGCGTTCATCACTCTGGTTTTGTTCTGTCCTCCTCTTTTTCCTCCTCCTCCTCCTGTGCAGTACTAACCCTCCTCCCAGCTGAGATGCCTTCCTCTCTTCTCCTCCTCCTCCTCCTCCTCCTCTTCTTCCTCTCTCTTCCCTCCTCCTGTGCCTTGTGGCTGCTAATGGTGTCTGTGTGTGAGCGCAAGGGCACACTTAAAGGGACAGCGAGGATCTTGTTAGCTCTCTGCCTGCTTTTCGGGGTGGGGGGAGGTAAGGCGAAGGGATTTCATGTGCTCATTGGCTGCCTGCAAATTGGCTGGCCTGGGATTTTTGTGGGGCAAGGGAAAACCACAAAGGGCTGAACCTCGTGCTGGGCCTCCTTGATTTGGGAACGCTGTCTCTTTAGGTGATCTCTGCCTTCCTTGATTCCCCAGACTGGGCCTCTGATCTTTAACCAGAACCCTTCCCCTCTTTCTCTCTCCTGCCCCCTTCCCATCCACCCGCAAGCCCAACTAATCTTTCTCCCGGCATGGTGGCGGTTAGGAGGAGCTGGCTCTCCCTGTGCTGTACTGCTTGCAGCTGCCTTGAGGGTGCAGGCTGGGGACGGAGGGCAGCCTCCAAATCTGCATGACCCCCAACAGAAACACTAGCCGATGTCTTGAGCAAAATCCAGAGGGAACTATTGTTCTTGCGGTGGTGTTTGGGTCTCTGTTTAACACGGCCCAAAAGGGGCTTTCTAATCCACATGGCAGTGAAGAATGGATGGTCACCTTTTTGCCTTTTCAAGGCTTTGTGCATGTATGTTCAGATGGATCTTCCCTCATCAGAGTGGCCAGAAGGCTATCTTATACCAAGTCAGACCATGATACACAGATGGCTCTGTTTTGTCTCTCCTGCCTGGCTGCAGAGCATCAGGCAGAGGAGAGAGTTCTCCAGTCCTTGAAGACAGACCCCTACACTTTGCCACTGAACCCTGTTTTACCCCATTCTTTGAAACTTAGACACCATTAAGAATCCCTGCTTTATCCATTCAGATTTCATTTTTAAATAATCAGCTTCTGAATTGCATTTCCCTTTTTGGGGGGGGAGGGATTTGGGAAGGAATTGGCACCCCCAGGTCAAATTGACTAGAGATGCTGGGAGGCTGGGGGAGGTTCTTGAGTAGCACCTGCCTTCCCTAAGAACTGCCTAGTGAAATTCTTTGCTATTTCAGGTAATGATGCTGTGGGGAGGGAGAGAGAAGAAGAGGAAGAAAGGGAGTGTGTGCACACTTGAAATGTCCCTGCAGCTCTTCCCCAAGCTAGTATCCTCCAGATGGGTTGGACTACAGCTTCCATTGTCCCCACCCAGCATGTCCCGTTCCCCAGCCTGCAAGCTTTACATCATCCCTCTCGATGTAGGTCTGTACATCCCAGCATGGCCAGTGATCGGGGTTGGTGGGAGTTGTAGTCCAATAAAATATTGAGGATTCTACATTTCCAATCCCTAATATAAACACACCAGTTGAAACTGGAGCCACATGCCTAGGTTCACACACACTTGGAATTCTGAAAGGCGCAGACAACTAGAAATGTCTCCACTTGGCATTAAAACCAGGGAGGGTTGTCAGGAGGTGTTCATTTTGACATCCAGAGACTCCCTTGACACCTAGAAAAAGCTTTTAATATTCAGAAGCTAAATTCCACACATCATGCTATTAAACATTCAGAACCTAAACCCGATAAAACAGCAGCATTCGTATACAAGATTCATATACGACCTGGATGCTGAGCATCACAAAACTGTTCTGTTGACACAATCCATTGGACACCTTGTCTAGCAAAGAGATTTTGAATTCACTCTTTAAAAACTAGCGTGAATCACTGGCTCAAGCAAGAAAAAGCAGTGGACACACCTCAGAAAAGGCCCTCCTCTTCCTCTCTTATGTGACACACTCAGCATTGCCTTATTTCCTGGTCTTAAGGAGCATGTCACTTTATGCATACAAGAAGTGCAAGAATTTGGGGTAGCATAATTGTAGGGGGAAGATACCAGAGCAGACCAGAAGAGTGGAAGGCTTTCCATCAGAGAGAATAATGACTGACTTTAAGACTGTATTATGAGTTCACTGCTGAGGTGAGATTCGAACCAAGAGTTCCTTGGTTTCTACCAGAGTCTATTCACACAGGTACATAGTAGCTCCATCTCCTCTTCCGCCTCCCTTCCTCCTCCTCCGCCTCCCTTCCCTTGCTTGGATGTGGCTTCTGCTTGTGGTGAGGGACTGGGGAGATGTGCCTTTTATCGCCAACCACAGCCCAAAGGCTGCCCATGTCTCCCTCATCCCCACCGCCATGTTGGCAAACAACTGCATGCCAAGCTGAATGGTTGCATGCCCAGGGCCTGTCGACTGGGGCCTTGAACCCAGCACCACCTCAGCCAGCTCTGTTGGGTTCCTCAAGCCCTTTCTTGCCCCATGGAAGATATACCCATATCCCTGCCCTTTTGGGAGAAAAGGAGAGCAGGTGTAGGAGCCGCTAACTGGAGGATGCCTGACTTCTTCTCTCCCACTCTGTTTTTTGAGGACCCTGCATGAGCCCGAAAGCAAAGACCGCGTGGAGACCCTCAGGTGAGATGCAGCCAGGGCCAATGGGGGGCTCTTCAGCCTCTGGGGAAGACTCTTCTCCCCTATGTCTGTTTCTCCCACAGGGCCAGGCTGCTCCCTGGCACCTACTCTCCATCATATCCATGTGCCTGTGTCTCTCCTGTTCATCTTTTAGTGACCCCTCTTCCTATTTTCTTCTTCCTCTTCTCTGTCTCTCCTCTTGTAGCTCTGTGTGCCCAGTTGGTCTGGGCAGGGCCTGGGTGCCAACTGGAGGGGTGGGATGGGTACTTCTCCTTCGCTCACTGCCCTCTTTTTCCGCCCTCCATCCTGCAGGCCCCACATGATGGGTGGCAGCGGGGACAAGGATCGGGACGAGAACCGGGACGCCAAGCCTCGCTCGCTGCGCTTCACCTGGAGCATGAAGACCACCAGCTCCATGGAGCCCAATGAGATGATGAAGGAGATCCGGAAAGTGCTGGACGCTAACAACTGCCAGTGTGAGCTGCAGGAGAAGTACATGCTCCTCTGCATGCACGGTGCCCCGGGTCACGAGGCCTTTGTCCAGTGGGAGATGGAAGTGTGCAAGCTCCCCCGGCTTTCCCTCAACGGCGTCCGCTTCAAGCGAATATCGGGCACCTCCATGGCCTTCAAGAACATTGCCTCCAAAATCGCCAACGAACTAAAGCTTTAACAGGCCTCCCCAGGGGGGCCTGGCCTGCACGCGCATGGGGTGGGGGTTAGGAGTAAAGCTGCAATTTAACTCTGGTAGGGTTTATTTTTGGATACCCTGGTGCAGGACTTTAAAAGAGATATTGGGGGGCTGAGAAGGGGGGGACGATCAGTCTTTTTGGGGGGAACCTCCCCCTCTCCATCTCTCCTCCCCCCCCCCCCACTGCCGGGTCTCCATGGAAATGGAGAGCGTGGGGTAGTGGTTGGCAGCCACCCAGCCGGTCTCCGTGGCAACAGTAGTGGGAGCGTACCAAGGGCTGTTGGTCTCTATAGTGACTGTGTTGGGGGGCATCCCTTTTGGTCTCCGTGGCGACCATGGTACTTTCCTCTTTCTTCCTCTTCTTTTAATATTTTTTTTTGTGCACATAAGACAGGGTTTTAAAATTTTACCAAACACAGCAAAAAGAGAGAGAAAATGTGTTCCCCTCCCTCTTCCCCCATAATGCCCCTTGCCTCTCCCCCACGAACCTCCGCCTTTCCACCTCCCTGGAGTGAGTTTGCCATCTGGTGGGGGACTAGAGCTGCAGGGGAGAAAGGGGAAGAGTCAAGCATCCTTTCACGATGGGCATTACCATAGCAGTGATCCCTCTCCTTTGGGTTCCCCAGTCAGGCCAGTGATGGAGGAAGGTGCAGGAGGCCTGGGGGGGGGGTGTTGGTTCTCTGCTCCCCACTTGGCTTTTTTCCATTTCCACACATCACCGTTGCGCTCAGGGCCTTAAAGCTGGGCTGTCCTAAGCCATCTCACTCCAGTGATGCCTGAGGCACTTGGCTTTCCTCCTCCTGGAAAGGTGGATTCTGGCCATTATCTTTCAGGGGAGCCTCCTAAAGCCACGTCGGTCCCATTTCTTCATTTTCTCCTTTGCATGAGATCAGGCAGGGTTAAAACGGAAGTGGCTTCTGGGAATAATTGAGCATTATTTTCTCTGCCCTCGAGCCACTCTCCTTGCTACAGGGTTGACGGCTAGTTCGGTGCCATGGTTCACCAATGGCTCTGCCAGCCTTGGCGGTGCCCACTTTGTATCTGTTGGGAATCCAAACCACCACCACCACCCCAGCATTTCTCTTCTTTGGGTCACTTCCAGCATGTTTCCTCCTCACTCAAAAACTCCCTCTTCTCATTTTCCTCCAAGCTTTGGCAGTTGCCCACCAACCTCTGCCTCGGATTGTGGAACAGGCTTTTTGTTCGAGGACCATCGCTAGAAGAGGTTAGGCCCGGAAACGTCCCTTATGAAAGGATAGACGCATGGACGCGATGCTGATGCTTAGGTACAAGTTGAAAAGGTCTGTCTGGGGGTAACGGTGGCACAAGGTACAGTGCTCACAGCTTTTGGCCCTGTGATAGAAGAGATGGGGAGCCCCCATGGCCTTCTTTCCTGCCTTCTTAAAATCCAGAGAGTGTGCTCTGACCCTTCCCTCCTCTTTCCAAAGCACAAGAGAAAAAAATGGGACCCTGGCACTGCAATTACCTCTCTTGAGTTCCCTGCCCTCCTCCCCTTCCTCAAGGCTGGATTTCTTTCATTGCCATATCGCCACTCGAGAATGTATTTTCAACCATTTTCTGGGTGATTGGGCCTCCCCCCTTCTCCCCACCTCTGCTGAGCTCCTTCCACCCTGACACCATTTTACACATACACACACACCTGGTTTGTATATAACTGTACTGATACCTCGGTTTTGTGAGTGGTTTAAATTTTTTTTGTTTAATTCTGATCACAAAATGCCTTTTTTAAAACAAAAATCATGTCCCCCCCCCTTTTTTTTTTTGTTCGTTCCCCTTCCCTTCCCTCTAGGGATGCTGCCGTTTGATGTAGTTTTACAGGTTCTAGATTAAAACTTTCCAGAAAGCACCTGGCTGACCTTTGGCTTCCTGTTTTTTTTTTAATCTTTTTTGCCTTAGCACTCCATCTGGGGATGTGGCCTTCCGTTCCCAGAGAGGCTGTCAACCATGGTTAGAAAGCCAACCGAGGTTAGAAAGACTGTACCTTGTTCTCAAGACAGTGGCTGTGAATGATTCCAAATCGTAGAGGTGAACAGTTAACATCTTTGTGGTGATAATGTTGAGCGAGGTGTAGATGTGGCAGTGCCAAGGCCTGTCTTCTGTACAGAGATATAATTCCGTTTGACCTTCGTTTTTTAAATTTTGTTTGGGACTCCACCCTGACCATGCAACAGTGGAGAAAGAACAACCGTAATGGAGAAACACACTGGGACCCATTGCAACATCCTAGACAGTTTGCATGTGGGAAGTTGTGAGGTGGTGCCATGAGGGACTCCCTCTGTCCCTTTAGGAATTGCCATAGGCTGGGCAGGGGCAGGCAGAGCATTGTGTGGGTACCAGGGAATGCTGCTGTGGGCACTGTTCCTTTCTGTTCTGGTTATCAGGATTTATCGTGGGCGAAAGCTGTCGCCACAACAAAAGGGATCTTGGCAGAATGCACCCAGGCCTGCGCACAAGGGGAAAGACCTTCCCCTTTCTGGTGTGAACAAGCAGCCTGCCTTACTCTCTTCTTCTATTCTTATTAAAGCCAAAGAAGTAAAAGTGTGAGCTCTGGACCTGTTTTTCAAACCTATTATCATTCAGAGGATACCTCTTTAGACAGGACAGTTCTCCATAATGCAAAATGTCTCTCTTTTTTTGCTCCATTTGACCATTCTGAATGTCACCCCCTCCCGTCCCAATTTGCTCAAAAGCCAGGCACAGGGTGGAAAGACCAGCCACTTGTAACAAAATACCTTTATTGAAAATGTTCCATGAACACCCCTATCCACCCACCCCACCCCCAAAATGTCTTGCAAACCCCTTTAAAAAAACAACCCTGCCAGACTCCCAGCAACAAGTGGGTTGTTTGAGGGAAGAGTAGATGTAGGATAGCCCTCTCCTTCCCCTCCGGTAGCCCAGTGACAGAGGATGACACAACCTGCAGTGCCACCAGACCTGCGCATGTGTGCCTCATTTCCCGCTCCAAGTCTCTTAGGCGCCTTCTCTTCCTGGATGGCTGGGACCTCTGCTACTCCAGGCCTCCTTTGCTTGGGAACATTCTGCCAGTCCAGTCTGATCAGGTGTAAATTCATCCCTTCTCCCCCTGCCGCCCCTCGCCCCAATTCTACCCACGGCCCAACTCAACCACCCTTGCCCCCCTCCCCTTTTCACACAGGCACTGATGCAATCCATTTCTGCAGAAGTGTAAACATAATTCATCCCCAGCCCCACACTACTAGTCCTAGTGCCTTCCTTCCACCCACCCACCCCCCAAAAAAACTTCACCCCAGTGTACATGGGGACTGGAATTCAGTGCCAGCTTTCCGAATGCTACATGAACTTGGGTCAGACCGCTGGGAGCATGAAGTCCCATCATCCCCCCCTCCCCACCACCCTCTTTCTGTCGCCACACAGAAGATCTCTGTGCTGGCAGGGGGCAGTCCTACTGATCCCAGCTGTAACAGATGTGTAGTGAGACTCACAGATGGCTGAGGAGCAGACTTGGGACCCTTTCTCAGAGGGAGCTGGTGGATGGCGGAGGAGGTGGTGGTGGTGGTGGTGGTGGTGCTTCTGCCGACCCACCCAGGAGCGATGGGGGCTGCTGGCCTCCGCGTGTCGCCTGTCGTGAGGTGGCTGGCCGAATGAGGGGGGGTGGCGGCTGGTTGAGCGACAGTCTGGGCTGGAGCAGGAAGCGCCCTTGCTGCAGGGGTGGGGGCTGGCGGTGCAGCGTGGGGGCCGTTGGGAGGGTAGGCCTCAGCAGGGGAGGGGGCTGGGAGAGTGCAGCCGCGGGGGGCCGAGGGGATGCTGGGAGGGGCAGCGGAGGGGGCGGTGGGGGTGGTGGGGGCTGCTGTTGCTGGGAGGAACAGGAGACTGAGGTGATCTGCACCTGCAACGACAGAAAAGCCGGCTGCTGTCAATGCTGCAGGAGCTCAGGTTGGGTTTGCGATGGGGCTGGGACAGGGGAGCAGACCCTCTCACCTCATCTTCTTCCTCGCTGCTCACTGGCGAAGAAGCATTGGGGCTCTTGTGGTCCTGGGGAGGGGAGCCCCCCCTGTAGCGGGGTTGGCCTCCCTCCCTCCTGCTCAGCCTCCCATTCCTGCAGCACCTCTTCCAGGTTGAAACGACGCCGGTAGCTGACAAAGAAAGTCTTCACCTGGGCCACGGTTTTGTTGCTGATCACCTCCGCAATGGCCTGGAAGTCTTTCCCGTACTTTCGGATGGCTGAACAGGGCAACAAAACAAAAGAATAAGAAGTGATTTTTGGGCCATCACCACCACTAACAACATGACACCCTGAGGCACATCCTCCATCTCAGGCGGCTGTAATGTTTGGAATGTGCCAGCAATATGAATGGCTTCCAGAGCGTATCCAGGCCCCAGCCTACTTGGCAGTGATGAAGCACAGGGACACAGTGTCCCTATGACAATTTGGTCCTGCTTGGAGGAGAGCCTACCTTGCTTCTTCCCCTGTGCGGTTTCACTTGCTCTACATCCTATCTCATGTCCCCACCAGGCTATCCCTCTTGCCATGCTTCGAAGGCTCACCTTGCACAGCTAGCAGCTGCTCATCTGTGGTCCAGCGTGAGTTAAACTTTATGTTGGTCTGCAAGAAAAAAAGGAGTGCATTTGAACCATGTATGCATCCCCTGCGAAATACAGAGGAATCTGGAAACCCTTACCAGGCCCCTGTACAGCCTCCTTCCTTCCTCCCTCCCTCCCCCCCCCCCCCCAAAACTCACACCTTGTGGTTGGTGGTGCAGTATTTGGTATAGACATGCACACTCACCTCAGGTGGCCTCAGTTTGTCTATCCCACCTTCTAGCACCTGTTTCATGCTGCTGTTGATCTGCTTGATGCTCTGTACCTAGCATAAACAAGAGGTGGAAATATCAGAAGCGGGTGGTATCTCCCCACCACCTCTTGCCTGGGACAGCAACTACTTGGAAGACGCAAAGGCCATTTCTCCCAAAGGACAGTTGCTTGTTTGCTGGGGTATGGAGAAGCAAGCAACAATTTGAGGTCAGGGACCAAGGAGACCAAGGGCTTAAGGTTCGCTAACCTGGCGCTTAAGGGAAACCAGCTGAGAGTCCAAGTGACGCAAGGTGAGGGCAGCCATGTCGGGGCTGGCGGATAGCCCAGCAATGTCTTCTTGGCTTAGGTACATGCCTTTGGGGGGTCGCCGGCGGGCACGCAGTGGGTGGTGTCGATACTGTGACAATTGTACTTCCTTCTTCACGGGTCCCGGTTTGCTGGTCAGTGGCTTCTGGTAAGTAGGCTGCAGGTAGAGAACAGAGCAAGTCACATCCAAGGGTCCCTCCTCGAATCACCATCACCCTTAATACATTAGTGTTGTATTCTCTTGCACCCTCCCTATTGTGAGATACTCGGATATTCCTTCCATGATGCTTCCCTAAAGAGTTGTATTGTTGCCTCGGTTATTACCAGGCTGATGAAGGCAGTCCCACCCAATCTCCTTGGCAGACAGTCATCCAAGGATAGTTTCTCTCAGTAGTTACCAGCCTCTTACAAGGGATAGAGCTTAAAGAGTGTTGTGGGCCTGCACTTAAAAATGTTCCACGGTTGCCTAATGGGGCAAGCGACAAACTGGATTCATTTTTAAGATGAAGGCTGAGATTTTTCAGAAGACTGAAATCGGAGACACCAGAATTCAGGATGGGACCAAACCGATTCCAACACCTTTTGTGACTTGAGCGTGGACTGCTTATTTCCACTCCTGGAAATAAGCTTCAGCTCTAGCCATCGGAAAAATTGGAACCATGTGTGTGTGTTCTAGCTCACCTGGCCTAGCCTCAGTTTGGGCTCCCTGGTGAACCATTCCCCCTTACCTCCTTCTTGGGATCCATGGCATCAAATTCCCCTTCACTAGTCTGCCGTCCTTCCTCCAGTTCATCATTACTGTAGGAGAAATGTAGCAGCTGTTACAAGTGCTTCTGCTCTAAGAGACATCTTTGTCCTGTTGCTTCGCCTGAATTGTTCCCCCTTTCTAGACTACAGGCTTACTTTCAGCATCTTTTAGGGTTCAGGGCTTTCTGCTTTCAGACCATCAATTCTTGTAATCTCACCATGAAAATAAGCTGGGCAGAAAATCCCATTTATTATTGCAAAATGCTGATCCTCAAAACCTCCACTGACACTGTTTTACACCCAAAGGTACCCTGGCTTCCAGTGCTGTTCTGCCACCTCTGCAACAAACACAAACCTCAAGCCCAGTTATCCCACATGCATCCATTTACGCTCAAGTCTGACCTGTCGTCCTTTTCTTTCTTGGTAAGCAGCTTGCGGGCTTGCCTATCCATCACGCTTGTCCTGCTCCGGGTTTTCTTCCAGGAGTAGTAATACTTCACCAAGCTTGGGATCAGTTTATCGGGGAGCTGCAGAGGTAACGTGGGAGAAATAGTGAATGGAAGAAGGTGACCAAAAGTTGAAGAAGAGGGCGACACATGGTAAGAAGACGATGTGGATTGTGACGGTGCTGAGTCTTCTTTGTATCCAGCGACAGGAGTTGCTGGACATGATGAATCAAAATAGGGGCCTGGTGCAAATCTCCCCATTCCCAGCGAAGGTAGCTCCCCATCCAAAGGAATGGGGGAAACTGATTTACAGAAAAATGACAAATGGTGGTGTAGCCAGCCCAAGACTTCTCGGAGTAGATATTTAAATTGGAGATGTGGGCTCTTCAATTTAGTTTCTGGGGTGGAGAGGAGGGCTTGAGCTAGTGATGAATTCCCCCTTCCCACCACTTTATTCTCACAAAAGATTTGGGGAGGAAAGATGTCATCTGTGGCTCATCTCTGTTCCTGTTTGTTTGAGAACAGGTCATAGTCGCAAGGAAGAGTGGGCCTAGGAAGCTCTACCTGTCAGCCAAGTACTGGGGCAAGGGATTTGTTAGGTACCAAAAGACACCAACCTGATACCAGTTCTGCATTAAAAGCACTCTTAAGGGGCAAATAGTCACCAGTGAAAAGGACGGTGCCAGGCCTTGGGCTCCATCAACTCATCAGGGAAAGTGATCCACGTACCATCTGCTGGATCCGAGCAAAGCTCTTGCCATGGAAGCTAAAGGCTTGCTCAAACAGGACCTTGTCCTCCACCGTCCATTCGTCAGGGAACGGGGTGAAGTTGGCCAAGTCAGCCAGGGACTTCTCCACGTCGTGTTTGTGCCATAGCAGCATCCCTAGAGCCTGTAGGGAAGAGAGAAAGGTGCAAACATGAGCAGGGCAAAGTCTGATGGGCCGATACTTTTAGAACTAAGAGCCAAGAATCTGCCAGGGTTGAAGCATGGTGAGCGAGTTTTTGTTTTTACCTGCTCTATGTTATAGCCGTGCTTCTCCTTGGCCATAGCAATGTATTTGTCCACTAGAGGGAAAAAGAGACAAACATCAGGTGCTGTGGGAGGGATAACAAGAGTTGAACAGGGATACTGCCATTCCTTCCCCTCGGTGGGTGGTTGGCTGCCTGGTTGTGGTCCATTGCTCTTCTGCAACATCCTGAAATATCCATGAGGCTCCTCCTGTGGTCAGGAGATGGGGAAATCCAAACCCTCCGCAGAAGCAGTGCCATCTTGGGAAGGATACAGACAGGCATAGCCTGGTTATCCAGTATACCAGATGTGGGAATGGTGCAACCCTCCCAATGTTGGTAGAATTTGAAAGGATGCCATATTGAGGATGAAGCAAGCTTGTTTTCTGCTGTTCCAGAGAATAGGACCTGGAACAATGGGTGCAAGCTACAAGAAAAGAAATTCCACCTCAACATTAGGAGGAACTTTGACAAAAAGCGCTGTTGGACAGTGGAAGATGCTCCTTTGGAGTCCTATTCTTTGAAGGTCTTTAAAGAGAGGCTGGAAGGCCATCTGTCTCCAGGGATGCTTTGATTGTGAGTTCCTGCATGGCAGAATGGGGCTGGACTGGATGGCCCTTGGGGTCTCCTCCAACTCTAAGATTTTATGATTCTGGTTCAAAGATACAGCTATATTAGTCTGTAGAATCAGTATGTATTGAGATCTTGTAGCTGCTTTGACACCAACTGAAATAAATAAGTTGGCATCAGGAGCTTTCGTAGACTTAAATCTAGTTCCTCAACAAATGCATCTTCTTTCATTTAGTCTCAAATCTGCTAGCAGCTCCCTCCTAATGTTCATTTGCAACTCCCAGGTTTCCCCACTGACAGCTGTGTTGGATACGGCTACTGGGTGTTGTAGTCCAACAACCTGTGGTATACATCAGGCTTATGCTTCGAGTAAACTATCTGAACACAAGGCCCTGAATAAATCCACATTTGGGAACAATGCCATGGGCGTGCCATATAAACATGACAAGTCTTTGGGCGCTAGCCCTGTGCCCTATGCTTCTTAATGACAGTGGGCCACGTTCTTTTCTCCTCCTTTCTCGAAAGTGACAGCTATCCCTTGGGGGAATGTGAGCCCTAACTTGGGGCCTTGCTTCATGAGCCCAGGAAGCGGCACTGTTCCCAGCCACCCTTTCCCCAGCCACCTCCACCAGCAGATTAATAACTTTGGAGCCAGAGGCAGCGCACTAGCCGCCCAGTAATTGCTTCTAGGAGTCCTGGGAGGGGGAAAGGGGGGAGCTGTCAGTCAGCTGAAGATGGAATGCATTTCCACACACACACCCCATCCCTCTTTTAGCAAGGCTGGTTCTTGGTTCCTTCTGGAACCAGTTTAGAAATTGGTCGGGAGGCCGAGAGGAGGCAGCTGGTGTACCCAAAGGGCAATATGGCTTGGAGGGAGAGAGCAATAGGGAGGGCAACCCAGAGCCCCTGCGCTGACCCTGGCTTTCTGCTCTTTCCACAGTCACAGGCCAGGGGAGAGAAGCGACTCACGTTTGGCATCAGAGACACAGTGATTTGGTGACCATACGAGCATCCCTTTCAGCTCCTTGTTGCTGTAGCGAGCCGGGCTCTCTGGATTGCAAAGAGGAGAAAAGAGGTTATCAGTACGCTCCCCTTAAGCACCCCTGCGTCACTCTTTGCTGCCCCCAAAAGCAAGAAGGTGAGGCAAGTGATTCAGAGGGGATACATGTCTGGGTTTGGTGCACATGCAAATGCTCCCCTTCCCAACTCATCCAAGTCAGCAGCCCTCTTCTGACAGCGGTGTCAGCCTTCACTCTTCCTTGCATCGCTGCTTTCCTGACTTGTGATGGTTCAGCCACCCCGGCTCTCACCTCGCCTGTGCCCTCCAATGTATCTCTGCACATTTATCTCCTTGAACAGACCTCCCCAAACACCATCGACCCCAAACCCAAAAGCAAATGGGTAGAGCCTCCAAGCCTTAACCTAGCAGCTGCCTTTTAGCAGAGGCTCCAAACAGGTAGAGGCTCCAAGTCTTAACCTAGCAGCTGCCTTTTAGTAGAGGAGATGGTGATAAGCATCAAAGACTCAGCAGGGGAAGGCAGCAACTCTGAGCATCAAGCTGCCGCTAGGTGGGAAAAGGAGGGTCAGAGAAGCCGCCTGACGCTCTGCTTGGGAAAACCCAGGGGTTGTATTTTTGGCAACCAATTCATTGGGCCTGTTCATTGTCGCTACATTGCTTAGCCCAGTCCATGCTTAGACTCATCTCCTCCCTTCCCTGCTGCCACCCTTCCCGACACACTCCCTTTACCTGGTTTGCACTCTGGGATCACAGCTTGATAATCCGCTCCCACACGGATCATGCTGTCTGCAAAGGAACAAAAAAGAAAAGAAAAAGAGGCTTGAAGGCCCTGATGCTCTGGGTGATGGATGCTCCAAAGCGCAAAGCCTGGCTTCCCAAGGGCTCTGGGTTGCAAGGAAAAAGAAGGAGAGTCTGCCACTCTGGACATCCCAGCCCTCCTCTGGTGCCTTAGGGAAATATAGTGGTGGCTCCTATGTATAGTGAAGGCCCAAAGAAATATATCATGGGCATGCAAGGAAGGGAACGAAGCACACCTCTATCTCTGAAATGGGGATGCCTCTATGTGAAGAAGGGAAAACATGTTTTGACCTGTATTTTTGAAATCAGCCCCAATTTTTGATGGTGTTTGCTCTACTTTGGAGTGCAGTTCATCTGTTTCTGGGTCCCCCTAATTCAACCCAAGGAAGAGCGAGATTTATTTGGCAAGGTCTCTCCCCTCCCCACAAAATATTAAGGGTATCAAATAAACTCTCAGTATGAACACAGTCTAGGGTGCCTGCCACCTTGAAGCAAAAGTCTCTTGGCGCTTGCCACTTGGGAACACTGCGAGAAGGAAGGAAGGAAACCTTCCCGAGTGGCACAGGCACCCTTTTTGCGGGAAGTTTGGCTAGCCTGACGCTCCCCCACACCCTGAGCTCCTGTTCCTAAAAAAGAAAGAAAGACAATCTACCCAACAGCTGCTGAGCGGCAGGCAAGCTCTGGAAACACTTAGCCAACGTCCTGCCAAGGAGCTCCTGAGCTTTCGCTTTCTGGCACAAGGGCCAAGAAACACATGCTGGGCTGGGGCTGAGTGTCTGCCGAAGGCTTCCATAACATCCATTTTGCTGGGATACACCCACACCAGGCTCTGCATGCGGAGGTGGAGGGGAGACAGAGGATGGAGGGTTGAGTGGTGATGGCCACCAAGGTTGGAAATTAGACCCAGAAAGAGGCTGCCGCTCTTTGGTTATCTCTAGTGGGTACCGCTTCTCCCCAGGGCTATATCTGACAGCAATAACCAAGGCAGTATCAAAGTGATGGTGAGATGCTGACAGAATCTTTTAAGAGTAGATGTCACTATCAATTGCCAAAGACCGCCCAGGTTGGAACCTAAATTTGGGAGGATGGGAGGCAAAATCAGGGAGCTCAGCAGGTCTATCTAGTATCCCAAATAGCTAGATATAGATAGCAGGTCTGTCTAGCATCACTCAATCCAGGTGCCCTGGCATTGTCTCATTGTTTTACGGAGTCAACTTTCTGGCAAAAACTCCTGCTAGCCAAATGGCCATGGTTCTTGCGCTCCAAGGGGAAAGACATGAAACGCATGGGGTACATTATCTTCTGTCCCAGTAGTACCTTTGGAGTGTGAGCGAATGGGCTGTGTTGGATACCTTTCCATAGTGGCTGATAGGTAGAAGAAATCTCCTGCCAGCCTAGGCGCCTAATGGCTGGCATTTCTAGACTCGAGAGCAGATGCTGAGCTGCAGGGTGCAGCCCATGGAAGTGTGGAGCCCTTTGGAGGGTTCTTTCCATGACTGCATCCTCAGGCAAACAAGGAAAAAAGGTGATCTCTTGTCTTAAAAGACAAGCCCAACAAAGCCAAGGTGAACAAAAAGCTTGAACAGAGTTCAGTGGAGAGAGAAGCAGAAAGGGGTGGAGGGGAAGACAATAAAACTGTGAGTTCAGACCAGAAAAAACAACTTCTTAGCTGTATGCTTGAATTGACTCCTTTGTTAACCTGGTGGAGAGGAGCAAAGGAAGGAGAAGGAAAGCTCATCACTTCATTATGGTCCTGCATCTGACTCCACAGGCCAAAGAGGTCAAGTGTGAGATGGAGACGGAAAGCATGAAGGCCACTTTCCCTAACTTGGCGGCCTCCAGGTGTGTCGGGCTGCGACTCCCCTCATTCCCAGATGGCATGGGCTTATTTGCCTGAGTAGTTAGGCCCCAAAATGGGACAATGCCAACAGTACTGCTGGCTGGAAAGCGATAGTCTACTGGAGGCCATTGAGGCAGGTGGCCTTAAGAGAAAGAAAAGACGCACTCAGCCAAGGTGCCCTGGTATTGTCTCATTGTTTTATCCAGAGATCCCGACCCATGGGCCATAAGCCTGGGCTGCTTTGGGAAGCCCAAGTTTTTAAATGTATTTTTTAAATAGCGACATCTCATTAAAGTGACCTTACAGAGCCAACTAACTCAATCTTTGGAAGCACTGTGTCACATCACTTGAGGGGGGTCCATATCACCTTTCTTGAACCACAGTGGCCTTTCTAAGCAGACCCTTAATGCTCTCCACTCTACCTCCAATGCTTTACAGACCCCATCCCCACTCCCATAAGTTACATGCTCTCCATAGATTGGGACTGGAGGCGCTCTAGAAAGATCATTTTTTGCTCAACTGCTTTTTCTCTCCATTGCATCCCAGTACAGGAGGAGACCCTTGTGGAGCCAGATCTCTTTTGCCGCCGCCACAACCATCCTGGGGCCCAGATCTCCCTCCTGCAACTCTTAGCCTGTGGCCAGCAGAGGGCAAGGTGAGTCCAAGCAAGGCCTTTCCCCTTCTTTGAGAAAGAGGCGAACTGGGGCCATTGGTGTCATGAGCCCAATGGCCTCATGTCCAGCCCAGAGAGGTCCCTTGTTGCCAAACTCTTTGTTCCATCACAATGCTGCACTGTGGACTCCCAACCTTCTTCTCAACTGGGGCTATCTGAGACCTTCAACCCAACATTCACTGGTTCACATCCTCCTAACCCCCTTTGAGCCCAATAAGGTCTCCCACTTCTCCAAACTCTTTATGGGCAGACGGCACAAAAGCCCTGCTTGGCTTACCATGGGAGTGTTCCTCTTCACTGCTGTCATCTTCTGAGGTCTGATGGGTCCCATTGCTGGTGGACTTGGACCTGCTTCTGGACAGGATCCCTGACTTTTCCATTACGGAAGGCATCTTCCAAGTCCCAGAAGGCCACCGGGATGATGGCTTTTCCTTCCCAGCTTTTGCACTTCTTTGAAGGAAGCTGGAAAGGCTTAGGTGGCTTTCACATGTATTCCACCCACACTCTTTCCTCTCACCTCCTGCCCCTCTAACCTCTCACCTTAAAATATTAAATGGAGGTAATTTGTAAAATCCATTTGGGGGAGGGAAGGTAAAGAGTTAAATGCAAATTGTCAGCAGAGGGGCAGAGGACCACAGTGCAGGTTTTCTCCTTTCCCATTCAGACATGTTCCCTCTCACTCCAAAGTTGCTGTAAAACTTCCTTGAAATGGGTCTGGGGAGGGAAGAGCAACTCTTGGGGCTGGAGTTAGGAAGGAGATGCACTCTGAGAGAATGAGAGAGCTCTTAGCACCTGGGAGGGAGAGGAAGAACCCATCAAGGGAACTTCTCAAGCCAGCTCCCAGATGTCTCTACTCTGCAAAGAGAAGGAAGGGCGAAGGGGAGGATAGCACCATAAGACCCTAGGAAGACTTCAAAGAGGCAGGAGTCCTTTTGATCCTTAAAAAAAGTCTGTGGTCCCCTAGCAAGGGCAGTCCTCTTCTCCAGAGATGCAGCAACTTGTGCAAAGGCTGTTTTTTTTCCTCTCCAGAACAGAGAAGAACCAGTGGGAGAGCCTCAGTCCATGCTTGCCAGGCAGTTGAAGGAAAAGTTGCAGAAGGAGGATTATTTGCAGGCGCTGCTGTCTCCTGCTGCCGCCGCCACCTCCACCACCACCATCCCTTTCTCCCTCCCTCTCACACAATGAGTCTGTAGCTGCTTTTGCTCCTGCTGCTGCTCCTGCTGCTGCTGTGAGAAAGTAGTTCCAGTCCTCTCTGCCTTAGCACCTCCCTTCAGACCCTTCCGCCCGCTTGCACATCTGGCCAGAGGAGGCACACAGGGGCAAGAGGCGTGCAAGAAAGGGGAGGGCGGAGGCCAGATGTGCTGGGCAGCAAGGGAAAGAAAGGTCAGGGGAAGGGGTGCCCTGGTCCTTTCTGGAAGCAGGACTTACCCCTCTCCTTTTAAGAAAGGGCTTCCCATCTCTTCCACAGAGCGAAGGATGGGGAAAGTCTGCTCCCCTTGTTGCAGCCGCTAAAAAGATGCTCATGTTCAATTCCCAGCAGGAGACGCGTGGGAAGGTCTCTCTTTCCACCCGCCATGGCTTCTGCTTCTAATCTGGTTTCTCTCACTTTCTCCCCGTCCAGAAGGAAGGCGCTGTTTGGAAGAAGCATAAAACAGTGAGATGTTAACCCAACTAGAAAAGCCACCCAAGGTTCCCCAAACGTCAGCAAGCTGTCCTTTCGGTTTGCCGTGCAGAACGTTCATTGTTAGGAATAGAGGAATGCTCCCTAAGTGAACTAGAAAGCAAGTGAACTAGAAAGCAATCCCACCACTGGACATAGTTGCTGGTGGGTTTTTCAGGCTATGCGGCTGTGTTCTGGAAGAGTTTTTTGCCGGGATCAGATACCAGTCACAGATGCTGTCAAAACGTCAGGAACAAACTCTTCCAGAACACGGCTACATAGCCCAAAAAACTATGGATCCCGGCCATAGTTCCACAGTGGACACAGTGAAAACTGTTATCAAGAAACATCTCTTAAAACCTATTCTGCAAAAAGGTACTCTGATAATATATCGTAAATATAAGTCAACCTCATGTATAAGTCGAGGGCAGGATTTGGGGGCAAAATGATGGATTTGGATATAACCCTTGGATAAGTCAAGGGTAAAATTTAGGGACATACAACAAAGGATCTAAAGGAGGAAGCAAAGGAAAACAATGCCAAAAAAACCTACAAAATTATGGTAGACATAAATGTTTTGGCTCAGACTAAAGGCTGGATGGAAGAGAGAGTAAAGGGAGGTCAGTGCTTCCAGGACAGATTGCACTCTTGCCTTTCACCAGGGGATGGTTCCCTTTTTAATACGAGTTAAAGTATAGTATTTACAGTGACCTGTGGATAAGTCGACCTAGGTTTTGGGGGCCAATTTTCTGACTAAGATTTCTAGACTTATACAGTACTCTGGTTTCTCTTCAGATCATATAAATCTTTCTTTGAATATTCTCAAACTGTGGGGGCTTGAATCCGTGGATAAAGAATCCATGGCTATGAAGGGTCGGCTGTATTTCAATATAAATCGAATAGCATTGTTCTTTTCAACACATGGCATTTTCTTCCATTCATCCTCCTATTCTGTCCATAGGCAATGACACTTCTTTGGAAGACACATCTACAAGAAGAGGCCCGTTTCATTGTTTGCACGGCCACAGTCCTTCCATGTGGCAAAACTTGGATTCAGAGATGTCCCTGAGGAACACAGACCAAAGGCTGGTGTGGGATCCTTTCCACCGTGGCACCTCACTTGGTAAGTCCTGGATTTATCTAGCTCTGCCGCCTCCCTTCATATTCTCTAACATGTAGAGCTCTGTTTTGTCCACCCAATTACCAGCCGCTAACCCAATAATTTGTACTGTATTTTCCCCAACACAACTCAGTCTGCCTCTTTCGGTCATCCAGAAGCTCCTCTCCATTTCCCAACCCTGCCTCAGACAACCCCAGTAGATTAGGACGCAAATTCACTTTGCTTTCCCCTCTGACTTTTCCCTTTTGGTGGTTTCTAGTGTCCCCTTATTCTGCTTCACAAATACCAGCCTCTCTGCTCCTTGTCATTTTACTCGCAATAGGGCTCGCCACGGGAATAGGCTACTAGCCCCCTTGGCAGCCAGAGGGATCGAATCAAAATAAATCTCGATTTGATACCGCATGGCTTGAGCCGAGGATGAGTTTTAAGCAGCCTTGTAAAACAATGGCTGGGTGAGGGTTGGCAGTGGGCAATGGTGAGCAAAACAAGGCCTGGGTGCAAAAGCCGGGGATAAGAGAGAGGTGGCAGGAGAAGAACAATAGCTTCTTGCCTGGCTCTCCTGTTTGGAGGGGGAGGAAGGAGAGGGCTGGGATTTCTTTGGGGAATTCTGTTCACAGAGTCTTTGTAGAAGCCTCTTTGATGTCAAAGATGAGGGTCTTAGGCTGCCTTCCAGCCATGTTGTCCAGTGGAGGTGATGGGGGGCCAGTGGGGGGGGGAGGGGTGGGGGGGGGGGAGAGGCTGATCCGGCCGGAAAGGGGGGGATTTTGGGCGCTGAGACCATCCGCCTTCTCTCACTTGGGAGTCTTGTTTGTTTCCTGGTCAATTAGCTGGAATGGAATGCAAGGGTCAGATGGTGTTATCCCAGGGCCCTTTCTGCCAATGAGGGCAGTTACTCTGGAACTGAGCCCTGGGTCAGGGGCTGGCACCTCTTCCAGCGCCATTGTGGCACTCGGTTTCCATTATTCATATTTCATGGAGGCCTTCTCCCTCGGCCACCACCACTGCCATCCCCCCCCCCGCTCCCTTGCGCCTGGAGGAATGGGCAGGAGTTCCTGCCTGATTGATCATCCTATAGGGAGCTGCAGTCCATCAGCCAGAGGAAGCATTGCAGGCTTCTCCTTCTCTCTCTTCCTTGCACAAAGGAGGGGGAAGTGAGCGGCATGACATGGGCGTGGAGGGGGGCTGATGGGGGAGCCATGGCGGAGGAGAGGTAGGAGCCAGCAACTTTGGTCTTCCACAGGGACATTGCTGTTACACCCTGATGGAGATCAGAGGCTCACATTTTCCCAAGTCCACCTGGAGGTGAAGTAAAAGGCTTTCGTGGCCAGCATCCATAGATTTTTGTGGGTTTTTCAGACTGTGTGTCCATGTTCCAGAAGAGTTTATTCAGAGAAGATGCCAGGTACAGACACTGGCAAAACGTCAGGAATAAACTCTTCTGGAACATGGACACTTAACCCAAAAAACCCACCTGGAGGGGTTGCTGGTCAACTCTGAGGAGGGTCTGTCTCCTTCTGAGCACAATAAAATGTTCCCAGAGTGCATCTGTGACATTGCCTAGAGACTGACCCAGTGGCTGCAAACGCTGAAATGTGAAAAAACTATGGAGCTTCCGTTGTATACACACTCAGGGCACTTGGGGAAAGTGATCTCTCTCGCAGCTTGGCAAACCTAACACCGCTGGTGCCTTCATCCTTCGTGGCAGCTTAGCTTTGCTAGCGTGAGCACAAGACAGGGGGAGAAAAGCATGATATTTCTGACTGAACTGTGCTGGGAGGAGGCATTTTGCAAGCTAAATCCTTTAGGGACAGGCAGCCATGGAAGGGAGTTTTTCTCCTGCACCATCTTAGAAAACAACATGATCCTGTGAGTGGAATGACATGCCACCGCAAAGGGCATGAGAAAGAAAGCTGGCCAAGAGGAGCAAACTGATCAACCAGGAAATTGAAATGGAGAAATAAAATTTCCAGGGGCCACTAACCAAACCCATGCTTTCTTTCTGTCATATATAAATACATAAGTCCATACATACATGCACACACACGCACACCAGACGCAGAGCTACCTGCTACACCTAGGTAGGCACATAACAAAGAAAGCAAGGCAATTCTCTACCCATACTTTCTCTCCAGATCGAGTTATTTTTCTGAAACACATCCTTCCCCTGTTCATTCATCTAACTGTCCCTCTCTCCTCCTTTCAGAGGCACATCCTTTAAAAAAAGCCCCTCCGCAAAATGAGCAGTGATACCTCTACCCCTGTCGGAGTTACTCATAGGATAACACTTGCATATGCAGACTGGGCTACTATTGCCCAAAGCTTGCTTGCCTGAGAGGGGACAGACTCTTTCCACCTTTATTCCTTCCCATTCCTTTCTGCTTTTCTATCCCTGCCCCCACCCTGCCTTCCCACTGGAGCTGGGCAAAGCCATGGCATTGTCTAACCAAGACACCTGCTTGCTTGCTTGCCTTCCCCCCCCTTCTGTGCGTGTCTGTGCATGTGGACATGTGCGTGTACACTGACACCCAACAGATATGTAAATGGAAACAGGCCTGTAAAAATGGATGCACGAAGGAGAACGGTTACAAGGCGAGGGAAGAAAAGCAGCCAGCTAGGGAGGTTTTCCTTCTGGCAAGTGTTCCTGTTCTCTTTGCAGAGGCAAGGGAGCCCAATGTTTGGATGTCAGGGTGAATAGCGATGGGGGCGGGGGGACAAGGGGTCCCCGCAGGACCTGCAACACAAAAGCAAAGGGTGAGTCGGGTCTGATTCCCACACACGCCACATCTTCTGATTCTCCCCTGGACTTCTGCCTCTCCCAGCCCTTTGCTTTATTTGAGTGACTTGCTGGGGGCAGGGTGGAGTGCCAGGCGGGACATCTGCCACGCTGCCAGGTGTGCCAGCCAAGCAGTATGTGTATCTTCTCTTTAGTTTTTATATCACAGACTCAAGATGGATGCAGATGGATGTCAAGACAAAAAAAAAAGCACCAGTATGCTGGGGTTGCTTTCGAAGGCTATCTGTATGCCCGAGAGCTCTGCAATATTTGTCTGCAGTTGTTTTGTTTAGACAGCGTATAAAGGCTTGTGTGGTTTAATGGTTTGAATATTGAAGGCCAGGGTTCAACTCACAGCTCAGCCATGGAAACCTAGAGCAAATCACACTCTCTCAGCCTCAGGGGAAGGCAATGGCAAACTTCCTCTGAAGAAATCTTGGCAAGAAAAGCCCAGGATAGGTTCACCTTAGGGTCGCCATAAGTCAGAAAGGACTTGAAGGCACACAACAACAGCAACAACAACAACAACATGATAAAGGTAACACAAACCCCTTGGCCTTTTGAGTTGGTCAAGACACAGCAGTAGTTCAAGGCTCTCATCACCTACTCTGCAATGGCGACAGGCCAGAAGATTTGGAGGGGAAGCAAAGAAAGCTAAAAAGAGACCCACAACCGCCAGCAGGATGGCTTGCACCGCCAGTAATGGGCAAAGACAGCCCAGCAGACCCTTCCTAGCTCAATGCCCTGCTCCTAGTTTGGCCTCCATGTTGGCACAAGTGCCAGAAATGCCAGCTCTCTTCTCAGAGCAGCATGGTTTGCAGCATGCTCCGTGAACTGTCTTTTGCCATGGCTCCTTTAAGACACTGTCCTTTCTTCTCGGCATCAACACCAGCCAGCTTTATTTGAGGCAAGCCAGGATGCTGCCCAGTTGCCACCACCATGATCAGAAAAGCAGACTGGCCTGGGTTTGCCCCTTGATTTGAAGTGGATGGATTATGATGCAAGATATGACAAACCTCTCCAACGGGAAAAGCAAAACAGAATTTTCTGTTCCAGAATGGGAGGCATTGTTTCAAAAGAGGCCTAAAAGAGAAGAGGCTTAATGTGTATTGCTGTGCAGACATACACGAAATACAAATTGGGTTACGATTGCACATCAGGCTGCAAACTTTGGAATTTTGAACAACTTTTAAATTGTTGTTGTTGTTGTTGTTATTATTATTATTATTAACATGGAATATCTTAATTCTGCCTGATAGCAGAACGCTGTGCAGCTCACAAGGCTTGCAAGCTCCTGATGGAAACCAAGAGGCATCCCTGCATGAAAGGGCATCATGTTGTCTTGCATTTTTCCTTTGGGTCAACACAGGAACAGCTGCCATTTTGAGCAACCAGTTGCCCAAGGGGGGGGGGAACCCGTGCGTGTGTATTTCTCTCCGTGAACCTGGGCAAGCCTGTGCCTTTTCTCTCCTCCTCCGAAGCTCCATTTCTGGGGATTTTCCTCTCTGCTTTCTTAAGCCTCAAACTATAATCAGGCTCCTAAATTTAGACCCAACAAGTGGCCTGCCCGGTCCTTTCACCGCATGGGAGGCCATTTAGGGCTACTGTGTGTCAGAGAGGCCTTCATCCCTCTATGAAGCCTGGAAAAGATGCTGTCCATGTGGCCCCCCCCCCCCCCCAGTCTTCTCAGTGTCTTTTCCCTGTGGCATTGTCGCATCCCCAGGATGTGCAGCAGGGAGAGTGTGCATGCGTTACACATGCATGCTTACATGCCAAATGGGCTCTGACTACTCAAGACTGCCTGCTTTCACCATGGAGAAGCTGAACATCAAAGGAAGGGGGAAGCTGATGCAAAGGCGAGTGCGAGCTCTGCACAGACCCAGCCGTTTTCCATCCTGCTGAAAATTAAAGGACCCGATTGCCCTTCAGGGAGAGCTCCTGGCCTATAGCTTTGCCCAAAGCAGAGGGGAGAGGAAGGGCCTGATTGGGGTCACGTACACACTCCCCTTGCCTCACTAGACACAGACACAGACATGCACAGAAGGGTACTGTCTTCCACCTCCATGCAGAAGCACAGCCATGCTCACTCAGGTCCAGTCACACTCCGCATCCTCTGTGCGCACAAAGAGCCTTCCCTGCACATTGTCATACACTCTCTCCATTATCCCAGCACCCTATCTGTCCACATTCTCTGCTGCCTGCTATCACATTCATCGTCCCTCATTCTGCTCACAGAATCATAAGAGTTGGAAGAGACCCCCCATCCCGTCCAACCCCCTGCCATGCGGGAAGACACTTATCCCCATTTTAGCTTCTGTGACTAGCTAGTAGTACAGGAATCCATCAGCGATACCTTTATTGGCCAACTGAAATGCATGATATACTTGTTGCAAGCTTTCAATGATGGTAGGATTGCATAATCCAGTGAATCAGGAGGATATGCTGCTGGTAGCATTGCTACTCATAGAGTTTCCCAAGTCAGCCAGCCTGTGGGGGCTGTATCGATAGAGGTATAGTGTCTAGATTGAGGGAAGTAATAGTGCCACTGTATTCTGCTCTGGTCAGGCCCCACCTGGAATACTGTGTCCAGTTCTGGGTGCCACAATTCAAAAAGGATGTGGAGAAACTGGAGTGTGTCCAATGGAGGGCAACTGAAATGGTGATGGGTCTGGAAACCATGTCCTATGAGGAACATCTTAGGGAGCTGGAGATGTTTAGCCTAGAGAAGAGAAGGTTAAGAGGTGATATGATAGCCCTGTTTAAGTATTTGAAGGGATGTCATATTGAGGCGGGAACAAGCTTGTTTTCTGCTGCTCCAGAGACTAAGATACAGAACAATGGAAGCTACAGGAAAAGAGATTCCAGCTCAACATTTCCTGACAGTAAGAGCTGTTCGACAGTGGAAAACGCTGCCATGGAGTGTGGTTGAGTCTCCATCATTGGAGCTTTTTAAACCGAGGCTGGATGGCCATCTGTTGGAGATGTTTTGATGGGTGAGTTGCTTCATGGCAGAATGGGGTTGGACTAGATGTCCCTTGGAGTCTCTTCCAACTCTAAGATTCTGTGTATCCCTGCATGGCAGAATGGGGTTGGACTGGATAGCCGTTGGGGGTCCCTTCCAACTCTATGATTCCACTCCCACTGTGTTTTTAATTTCACGCTGACCCTCTATGGCGTCCCAGGTGCCAGGGCAGCAGACCCTTCACTTCAGCACCTTCTCATCCTGGAGAGAGAATTCAAAGATATAGTTTGTCTGTATAATCAGTATATAGGGAGAGATCTTGTAGCAGCGCTGAGACTAACTGAAAGCAAGAAGGTGCCAGCATGAGCTTTCCTAGGCTAAAGTCTACTCCCTCCGATGCTTTTTTCATCATGGAGGCTCTGGGAAAGGGGAGCCTTTGGATGGCGGTTACATTCACAACAAAAGACGCCCCTGTCTCTGCCCTGCAACACCTGTCTCTGGTGGTGGACAAAGGCCTGGCAAACCCAAGTTTACTTTTGCACTCCTCTGCCTCTTCTCCACTGTGGTTCCTTCCCTTCCTCTTCCCTCCACTTCAGACCTCCCCCAGCTCCATTCTCCTTCCCTGCACCCAGCTCCACCCCAACACAAAGAGGGGGGTAAATTCAGGAGAGACAGGCTCACTCTTTTGTGCAGCCACACAAAGAACAAGGACTGGAAGCAGATGCCATCTGCTCCCTGCAACCTGACAGTCTTAAAGAGACAGACACTTTGCCCCTCCTTCCCCCTGCCCTGCTGCCAGAAGGAAAAAGGAGGAAAGGGAGAGAAGGAAGGAAGGAAGGAAGGCTAGTGCTGGGTGGCAACAGAGAAGAGGAAAATAACAAGTTCCCCCTTTGCACCCTCAAATCCTAAGACCACTAGGGAGACCGTCCAAGGTGTTTGCATTCATTAAGGAAAAGGGAAGACGCTCCTCAATTTGCCTGTCAGTTTGAACACCTAAAAACATATAGGGGTAGCCATGTTGGCCATATAGCAAATCCAATAACATCCAAACAATGATACCTTCAGTTTTTTGTGGGTTTGTTGGGCTATGTGGCCATGTTCTAGAAGAGTTTATTCCTGACGTTTTGCCGGCATCTCTAAATGCATTCTCTGAAAATGCCAACCACAGCTGCCAGCGAAACGTCAGGAATAAACTTTTCTAGAACATGGCCACATAGCCCAAAAAACCCAGACTATGGATGCCGGCCATGAAAGCCTTTGACTTCACATCTAGGGGTAGCTGTGTTGGCCATATAACAAATCCAGTAACATCCAAACAATGATCCCTTTGTTGGGCCAACCCAAATGCACCATTACATGTTTGAGCACCTGTCACTTTGGCCTCTGGCGTTTACCTGCCTGTGTCTCTGCCCTATTGGTGCCACGAAGAGAGGGCTAAATTTAAAGATATAGCCATGTTAGTCTGTAAAACCAGTATGCAGAGAGATCTTGTAGCACCTTTGAGATGAACTGAAAGAAAGAAGTTGGCAGCATAAGCTTTCATAGACTTCAGCCTACTTCCTCAGATGCTTTTGGTGGAGTGGAAGCCAGAGACAGTCATATATATGCCACTGGTATGTGAGAATGCCAATCCAAATTCAAAATCCTTCAAGGAGGGCAGCCAAAGATGACTCCCTGCCCAAGCAGCCATCCTTGCAACTGCGACGCATAATTTAGAAACCATGCTTTATGAGGAGAGATCTTGTAGCAACCTTTGAGACTAACTGAAAGAAAGAAATTGGCAGCATGGGCTTTCGGAGACTTTCGTCTACTTCCTCAGATGCATTTACTTACGTGCATTTGCTCATATGACTTATGAGGAGAGACTTGGAGAGCTGGTTGTGTTTAGCCTGGAGAAGAGACGGTTAAGAGGTGATATGAGAGTCCTGTTTAAGTATTTGAAGGGATGCCATGTTGGAGATGGAACAAGCTTGTTTTTCTGCTGCTCTAGAGAATAGGGCCCGGAGCAATGGATGCAAGCTACAGGAAAAGAGGTTCCATATCAACATTGGGAGAAACTTCCTGGCAATAAGAGCTGTTTGACAGTGGAAGATGCTGCCTTGGAATATAGTGGAGTCTCCTTCTTTGGAGGTCTTTAAGCAGAGGCTGGATGGCCATCTATCGGAGGTGCTTGGACTGTGAGTTCCTGCATGGCAGAATGGGGTTGGATTGGATGGCCCTTGGGTTCTCTTCCAACTCTATGATTCTATGAACTTTACTCGCTGCCAGGTTGGAGTGGAGGAGAGCCTCAGAGCTGTGCATGCATCCAAATTTCATTGTACACACCTTGAATGCAGGCTCGCTGCTGCACTATTTCATATGATTCTACGCATTCCCCATACTGTCTGCAGAGCCCAGTAGCTGGAGTGTTCATCCACTCACCCAACCACCCTTTGCAACGCAAACCTTGCCCTTGGGTTCCCTGAGGGTAGGAAGGCAGGCAAAGCCCTTTGCCCTGGTGCTTGAGGGGTTAAGCTTTCAGCAGTGGCAGCTGTGCCTTCAGTCAAGCTGTGCCAAGCCATCCTCTCTTGCTTGCTCTAGGCATGGCGGGAGTGACGGGGAAAAAGCTATGATCCAAGCTGCCATTCCCTCTGGCCATGTCCATTCAGGCTGGCCAAGGCTGGATGGAGCATCCAACTGGCACAAAACCCAAACCCAGAGCATCCTGGGAAGGAGAATCCCAGAGCAAGGATCTGAAAGCTGAAGTGCTTTGGGGGAGTGGAGCAACAGAGGCGGCACATTGTGCTCAGAGTAACCACCATCTCCCTATTCCTTCTTGTTTTTGCTAGGAGAAGGACACAGGAGCTTCTCTCTAGCAGGCTGGGAAAGGAGCCAAGGTGGTGAAATGCACCTCCTCTCCTCCTGCCTCCGTCACCTTGGCCTTTCCCCTGGAGACTGGATACATGAGCTGCTTGTGGAAGGAACCTCTTGTATTTGCAGCCTCTGCCACCGCCTCCACCTCTTGCCACCAGCAGCTAAGGAAGGGATACCTGCCTCTCCTGAGCTGATTTGTCATCCACAAAGCAGGAGCTGCAAACCAAAATAGTACCACTGCGACCTCCTGCAAAAGAACAAGCACAACAAAATAAAGGCAGGGATGCATTTGCAGCAATGTAAATGGTTGAAGAAGTGATAGTCACTATTTCTTTACACAGACATACCTCAACACACACAAAGGCTGAGACATTTTCTGTTAGCAAGAAGATACCATTTTGACTTCCTAAGGTGAGAGATACAATGTGAGTGGTGCAACTTTTGTGCATTCTGTGAAGATGCTAGGCACAGATGCTGGCGAAACGTCAGGAATAAACTCTTCTAGAACATGGCCACATAGCCTAAAAAACCCACAAAAAACTATGGATGCCGGCCATGAAAGCCTTCGACTTCACCTGTATTGGGCGCTTTGTGTCCATGCACATTTAATCTTAGCTTTCCCTTTTATTATTTATGTTTGCTCATATACCATCGTGACCTCCTGCAAAAAAACAACCACAAAATAAAGGCCACTGGAAAGGAGGGATGCGGGTTTTGAAAAAGAAGATGATGATGCTGCACTAACATCTAGGTGGTAGCATGGATCATCAGCCTTGCCTTTTCTTTTACTGTGTTGTTATCCACCCTCAAGAAGACCTCAGTCCATGGTGAAACATCTCCAAGTTAATATGGGCCTCGGTGGGAGAAAAAATGAGGGATTTGGGAGAGGAAAGCCCACCCATGAGATAAGATTGTGTTAGTTAGCGTGTGGCTTCAAGGGTGCATCTACACTCTGCAAATAATGCAGTTTGATGGCACTTCAATTGCCATGGCTCCACCCTATAGAATCCTGGGATTTTTTAGTTTTATGAGGCACCAGACTCCTCTCTGTTGTGTGCTTTCACGTTGTTTTCAACTTACGGTGACCTTTCATGGGGTTTTCTTGGCAAGATTTGTTCAGAGTAGGTTTGTCATTGCCTTCCCATGAGGCTGAGAGAGTGTGACTTGCCGAAAGTCACCCAATGGGTTTACATGCATGGCATAGCGATTTGAGCGTTGGACTGTGACTATGACTCTGAAGTTCTTTCTTGTTGTTAACTGCCCTCAAGTCGGTTTTGACTCCTGGCAACCCTGTGGCTGAGACATCTCCAAGACCCCCTTATCCTCCACTGCTCTGCTCAGGTCCTGCAAATTCATACCCATGACATCTTGAATAGAGTCCATCCATCTTACATGCAGCCTTCCTCTCTTTCTGCTTCCCTCCACCTTTCCTAGCATTAATGTTTTTTCCCAATTAGTTTTGCTGTCTCATGATGTGGGCAAAGTACAACAGCCTCAGTCTGGTCATCTTGGCTTCCAGGGAGATTTCTGGTTTGATCTCCTCTAGGACCCATTTGTTTGACTTCTTGGCTGTCCAGGACAGTACTCTTCTCCAGCACCACATTTTGAATAAATAGAATCCCTTCCTATCCGCTTTCTTAACTGTCCGGCTCTCGCATGACTGTTTGCTAGAGTTCAGAATATGATCCTATGATTTATATTCCACACTTTCTGTATCCCTCATACAGTTGGCCCTCTGTATCCACAGATTCCTTATCCACGGATTCAAGCATCCACGGCTTGAAAATATTTGAAAAATATATAAATTCCCAAACGCAAACCTTGATTTTCCCATTTTATATAAGGGGCACCGTTTTTACTATGTCATTGTATTTAATGGGACTTGTGCATCCATGGCTTTTGGTATCCACAGGGGTCTTGGAACCAAACCCATTGTGATAGTGATGTGCCATAAGGGGCTGTTATGAAGGTAAATAAGAAAAAGCCATGGCCCTTTGAACTGGCAAATGTGAGAAGGTGGATTTGTTCTCACTGGATCCCCAACACATTGCTTTTTCGATCCACTCAGACCCATTTAATCTGTAGAGATCCTCCCATCTCAAGGTGAACAGGCGTCTACCTTTTCCTGGACCTCTCCTACTTTTCAACCTTCTGTCCAGGAGGAATTCCAAAAATGTCCTCCATTTTGAGCATGACTATGAAGCGTGATTTTACATGTATATTTTATATTGGAACAAAATAATACCAAGGGCAGTGATTCACAACTGCCAAAGCGTGAAGAATCTGAGATCTGTAGCTCTTGACAGAGGAAGAGCTACAGCCATAAATGTAAAATGTGGCTCCAAGGTTTGGAGGGACAGAGCAAAGAGGAGCTGGAGCTCTGTTCACTCCTAGAAAAGAAGTGGGAGAGTCAAGGTTGTGACTTCCCAGCTGTGAAGGAAGGTTTAAGTGTATGGAATGGCACAAGAGCATTAAAACTAAAATGTTGTGTGTTGAGGTATTACCAGGATGAGGATGACACCCAGTTTATTCTCACTTCCATCATGCGCAGAGGGGGGTATAGATGTTCTGGTTCAGCACTTGGTCATGCCAGTGCAAGATTAAGAACAGATTCAGTTCAAACAAGATGAAGAGGTAACATTTATAGATGTTTTGTCCTCCTGAGTTAGTGGAATGGTTTGCACTTCCCTTAGAGAACAAATCTGCAGTTTGGAAGATGAGGGACGAGGAATTATCAAGTGTGTCCAGTACTCTATATACACATGTATAAGTCTAGAAATTTTATGAAAAAGAATTGACACAAAAAACTTGGGTTGACTTAGCCACGGGTCAATGAAAGTACTGCAGTTTAACTCCCCTGTGGAAGGTAAGAGCTTAATCCCTCCTTGGAGCACCTAAATCTCTCTACATACCAATTCTGCAGACTAACACGGCTATATCTTTGGATTCATCCATTTAGGGTTAGCACAGCTATGCCTGCTGGAATGTTGTCAGTTCTTTTGCTTCGTCCTTTACATTCTTTATTCCATGCCCCATTTACTCTGGACTTATCCACAGCTCATCTCAAAATCTATAATTCTGGCCCCAACACCTGCCTTCGACTTATACATGAGGTTGACTTATAGTCAGGTATATACAACCAATGGAAATAAATAAATGAGAGTGGACAGTGGAAGACACTCCCTCAGAGGGTGGCGGAGTCTCCTTCTTTGGAGGTTTTTAAACAGGGGCTGGATGGCCATCTGCCTGGGGTTATTATTATTGCTTTGGTTGCGTATTTCTGCAGGGCAGAATAGGGTTGTATCAGATGGCGCTTGAGTTCTCTTCCAACTCTGTGGTTCTAGAGGCTCAAGCAGTCTCTGGTTCAAAGTTGTGACTTTGCCTGAGTGGAGACAGCTTGGCCACAGATACCAACACTCTGGAAAACTTCATGTTGGACACCACACTGGGTTGTGTTGGTCCTGTATTTAGAAACATACAAGAAACTGGTGACTTAGGGGCTGTACAGACTGCTTCTAAGGGGTGGCTTGCAGCCAACTCTTTCTTTGCCAGATCAGGGCCACAGCAACCGCATGCCGCAGCCCCGCTCTGAGCTTTCCACAGCGCAAAAAGGAGCCACAAGAAATGCTCCTTTCTACATCATGGAAAGGGCACCATAGACACCAACAACTTCTTTGCATTCCTTTGGCATTGTGTCATCTGGATGCAGCGCCAGAGGAGCGCCGTGATGCCGCCTGTCGTGTGGTGGGGTGCGCAGTGATACACTGGCATAGGGCCGAGTCAGGGCATGCGTTGTGTGGATGCTACACCCCTATTCTGCTCCCATGCCAGCCTTTGATGCCGGTCTATACAGCCCCCAAGTCCACCTGGATTGAGCTTTTTACTGTATCATGACATTCCTTTGTTAGCAGGATTGGATCACGGTTAATTTCCAGGTTCCATTGAAAATATCAGTCTTAACCTTTAGAGCTCTTCAACCAGGTTCCCAGAAAGATGACCAGATTTTAAAACCTCTTCCCCCCAACTGTGAGGAAGATAGCTGTTAGAAAGAGGGACTTCTTGGCGGTTTCACCCTGGCTGCAGAATCGCTTCCCATTAATCAAGCTTTCTTTATAGCATTTTCTTGACTGGCAAAGAGCTTAAAAAGAACGTGGCATTAAAGCAAAAAGTCTCTCACAATAGTCTCAATGGCCAATTTGATTTGCCTTTCCTTTGTTAGGAAGAAAAGGGATTAAATGCTATATATATATATATATTTTGCTTTTATGTTGCATGCATGTTAACAGATTTTAAATGTGTTTTTAAGGTGTTATTTGGTTTGGCTTTGATTTTCCCTGTGAGTTGTGCGTAGAGCCCATGAGCAGCCGTACAAATTCAGGAAAGTCACAGACAAAGGAAAGGAAACAATAGCCTGAAGGCCTGAGGCATTTATCGGAGGTGTTCAGTCTGCTCCCTCCCATACATACATGAAGTAATAATGCTGAAGAAGGTTAGAATAGGACCTTAGAATGAAAAGGCTGCCGTTCTGGACCAAGAAGCAGACTATGGCTGTTCGTTTCAATCAATCAGAGAATAGTATGAAAGACTTGGGCAGGAATTCTTCAGAAGGGAAGCATTTTGATCACTTTCACATGTGCAGGTATACATACACACAGTTAGCAAAGAGATGCATTAGCATGGAAGTACTATTCCGTCTTTATAAAGAGGAATGCATCCCTTTCAGTGTGGATGCTAAAGTAAATCAGAGACGCTGCTAAGTCAGAATGGAGAAGCAAGGATGAATGATCAGGGTTGCATGAAGTTTAGCCTTCTCATCTCATTTCCTCGGAGGATGTTTTGAGCCTCTACCTCCCTCTCATGTTTCCTCTTTGAATAGGTTTGCTTCAGTACCAGCAGATGAATCTGAAGCCATGCTGCTGGCAGAACTACGGGGAGATCTCACAGATGCGCATGGGCTTTCTGATGTCCAGTCCTTTAGACAGGTAGGGTTGTTTCTTCCTTCTTAAATTACACTAGAAGGAGGACGGCAGAAAGACAGTGAATTCCATTTCGTGGCTCAGCACATGCTCAGAAACACCCTCTACCTTGATTCGAAATCCATTTTCGTTCCCATTGCTGCTCTATGACTTTGCTGGACCTTCAAGTTCTGGTTTTTAAAAACTCCAAAACAACGGAGCCCTACAACCTACAAGCAAGATTGTATGGAAGAGCATACCATGATTTTTGGGGGTTGCTGTTTTTTACAGGTCTTCTTAAGCCCTTTTTAACAATGCGCATCTCCAATAAAAAGAGTTGTTGGAAGAAGAACCCATGCATGGGTCTGTTTTTTCTGTAGGTCCTCAGCTACTAACTTCTATCATGATGACAGACATGTGAATGGAGAAGAAGGAGGCAGTCACTTTTAAGGCACTAGATATTTGGAACTTCAAAAAGTGCTTCAAACAGGGGTGTTTTTTTTTGGGGGGGGGGGGTGAATAAAATGTTGGCTGCTCCCCAATGTATTTTGCTTTGTTCCTCAGCTGAAACAGGGGAGCCAGTTTCAAGATGGGTGAAATGGCTGAGAAATATTACTTGTCAGATTCACATAATAGTACAAATACAGAAGATATCCTCAATATAGGTATCTCTGCATATTATAGAAAATGTTTGCTTTGAGGAATATGCTTTTGCTCAGAGAAATGTCCCTAAAATGAAACCTTTTCCTCCATCTTCCTCAGTGCTTAGCTGTGGGAAGCCCTGCGGTCGGAAGAAGAGCACATTTGGTGAGATAGTTCAAACAGGGACATCATGCATCTTATTCTAATCACAATTCTACATTAGCAGAGGAAGATGGCTTTGTTCTCATTTAGTTATTAGCATCCCAGTCGCCCCCATTGACTACCCTGTCTTGCCCTTTTTAATCATCTTATTGTTACAGGTTATCATTATAATTAATTGGCTATGGTGGGTGGGTGGGTGGGTTTCTGAGACACGGTATTTCATGGTATTTTAATGTTTTAATGTTGTTAGCTGCCTCGATCTTAATGGAGAAGCGGAGTATATAGAATAATAGACACCACATTAATGGCCATGGCTCAAGGATTTTTGGAATTTTAATAATATAATAATAATAATAACAATTCCCAGAATCACAGCCATGGCCATTAATGTGGGGTGCCAACTGATTATTTCTGGATGCGGATCATGGTGCAGTTGGGCAATTCTAGTTTGCCATATCCCGGCCTGGGGGGGGACTTTCCCAGTTTGGGGCGGGGCCAAACAGTCCCACCCCAGTGCCCCGCCCCCTGGACCCCCCCCCCCAGCGAGGCCCTGGAGAGCTCCACCCCTCCCTCCCTCCCCCTCCCTGTGGCTGTGTCACCTCTTGCTTCCCTGCCTGGCTCAGCCTAGAGAGCAGGTCTTCAGGACACCTGCCACTCAGAGCTATTGCCAGCCCACTTGGTAGATATGCCTTGCAAAAGGCATTACTACTTTCCAGGTTACAGTGAGGGGGGAAAAAAGGCCATCAATCGTTCCTGTTTCACTGGGAGTCTAAACGTCTCATCTTTTAAATGTCTAACGCGTCAGTATTCTTGTCATTCTTTATGGCGCTTTGAATGCTAACAAGTCTGCCTTTCTTGGACAATTATAGTGATGATGATGGTGGTGATATTGATATCAAGAAGCCTCTGAGGCACGGCCAATGTAACTTGCTATGATTTTTACAAACTCATGCGCAGAGAAGAAAAACCACAGTCCCTTGACCAAGTACACGCTTCTGAGAAGTAGAGTTGAACCCGAGGGCAAGTCCATTTCTGCCATCTGTCTAGGAATAATGCCAAAATGTCCTCCATTTTGATCATGCCTAAAAACATGCATTTATATTAAGATTTTTTAAAAAAAACCTCAATTTGTTCGCATGTCCTCCATTTGAGAATGTTGCCCTACATTTGTCCTACCTTTGTCCCGGTTTGGAGGTCTTGACTTATGGCAACCCTACATGATGGGAGTTGCAGTTCTGGGAGTGGGAAAGGATTTTTGTTTAGTGTCACGTGGGGGGCGCTTTTCCCTTTCCCCGCTTTGACATGCCTGGGAAAGCGCCCCCACGTGACAGAAAACAGGAGTCCTCTACAACCCCAAACTCCACTCCCAGCATGCAAGCGGGAAAAGCGCCCCCCACGGACACAAAATGGCATCCATTACCCCCACCCAGAACTCCAACCCCAGCATGCAAAGCGGGAAAAGCGCCCCCACGTACACTAACACTAAACGGGAGTCATTCCCACCCCAGAACTCCAACTCCCAGCATGCAAAGCGGAAAAGCGCCCCACACATGAACACTAAAACGGAGTTCTTTCCCCCTCCCAGAACTCCAAATCCCAGCCATGCAAAGCGGGAAAAGCGTCCCCAACGTGACACTAAACGGGAAGTCCATTCCCCCTCCCAAGAACTCCAACGCTCCAGCATGCAAACGGGAAAAGTGCCCCCACGTGACACTAAACGGAGTCCATTCCCCCTCCCAAACTCCAACTCCCAGCATGCAAAGCGGGAAAAGCGCCCCCACTGACACTAAACGGGAGTCCATTCCCCACTCCCAGACTCCAACTCCCAGCGGCAAAGCGGGAAAAGCGCCCCACGTGACACTAAACGGGAGTCCTTTCCCCCTCCCAGAAACTCCAACTCCCAGCATGCAAAGCGGGAAAAGGGCCCCCACGTGACACTAAACGGGAGTCCATTCCCACGTCCCAGAACTCCACTCCCAGCATGCAAAGCGGGAAAAGCGCCCCCCACATGACACTAACGGGAGTTCTTTCCCCCTCCCAGATCTCCAACTCCCCAGCATGCAAAGCGGGAAAAGCGCCCACGTGACACTAAACGGGAGTCCTTTCCCCTCCCAGAACTCCAACTCCCAGCATGCAAAGCGGGAAAAGCGCCCCACGTGACACTAAACGGGAGTCTTCCCCCTCCCAGAACTCCAACTCCCAGCATGCAAAGCGGGAAAAGCGCCCCCCAGTGACACAAACGGGAGTCCTTCCCCCTCCCAGAACTCCAACTCCAAGCGGCAAACGGGAAAAGCGCCCACACGTGACACTAACGGGAGTCCTTTCCCACTCCCAGAACTCCATCTCCCAGCATGCAAAGCGGGAAAAGCGCCCCACGTGACACTAAACGGGAGTCCTTTCCCCCTCCCAGAACTCCAACTCCCAGCATGGAAAGCGGGGAAAGCGCCCCCACGTGACACTAAACGGGAGTCCTTTCCCCCTCACCCAGAACCAACTCCCAGCATGCAAAGCGGAAAAGCGCCCCACGTGACACTAAACGGGATCCATTTCCCCTCCCAGAACCCAACTCCAGCAGGCAAAGCGGGAAAAGCGCCCCACGTGACACTAAACGGGAGTCCTTCCCACCCCAGAACTCCACTCCCAGCATGCAAAGCGGGAAAAGGCCCCCACGGGACACTAAACGGAGTCCATTCACCCCTAGAACTCCAACCCCAGCATGCAAAGCGGGAAAAGCGCCCCCCACATGACACGAAACGGATTCCTTCCCCTCCCAGAACTCCAAATCCCAGCATGCAAAGCGGGAAAAGCGTCCCCACGTGAACCTAAACGGGAGTCCATTCCCCCTCCCAGAACTCCAACTCCCAGCATGCAAAAGCGGGAAAAGGCCCCCAGTGACACTAAAAAACGGGAGTCCATGCCCACTCCCAGAACTCACACTCCCAGCATGCAAAGCGGGAAAAGCGCCCCCCACATGACACAAACCGGGAGTTCTTTCCTTCCCCCTCCCAGAACTCCAATCCCAGCATGCAAAGCGGGACAGCGTCCCCACGTGACACTAAACGGGAGTCCATTTCCCCTCCAGAACTCCAACTCCCAGCATGCAAAGCGGAAAAGTGCCCCCAGCGTGACATAAACGGGAGTCCTTTCCCCTCCAGAAAGACCACTCCCAGCATGCAAAGCGGGAAAAGCGCCCCACGTGACACTAAACGGGAGTCCTTTCCCCCTCCCAGAACTCCAACTCCCAGCATGCAAAGCGGGAAAAGCGCCCCCACGTGACACTAAACGGGAGTCCTTTCCCCCTCCCAGAACTCCACTCCCAGCAGGCAAAGCGGGAAAAGCGCCCCCACGTGACACTAAACGGAGTCCTTTCCCTCCCAGAACTCCAACTCCCAGCATGCAAAGCGGGAAAAGCTCCCCACGTGACACTAAACGGGAGTCCTTTCTCCCTCCCAGAACTCCAACTCCAGCATCAAAGCGGGAAAAGCGCCCCACGTGACACAAACGGAGTCCTTCCCCCTCCCAGAACTCCAACTCCCAGCATGCAAAGCGGGAAAAGCGCCCCCACGTGACACTAAACGGGAGTCCTTCCCTCCCAGAACTCCAACTCCAGCATGCAAAGCGGGAAAAGCGCCCCCACGTGACACTAACGGGAGTCCTCCCCCCCCAGAACTCCAACTCCCAGCATGCAAGCGGGAAAAGCGCCCCACGTGACACTAAACGGGAGTCCTTTCCCCCTCCCAGAACTCCAACTCCCAGCATGCAAAAGCGGAAAAGCGCCCCAACGGTGACACTAAACGGGAGTCCTTTCCCCCTCCCAGAACTCCAACCCACAGCATGCAAAGCGGGAAAAGCGCCCCACGTGACACTAAAACGGGAGTCCTTTCCCACTCCCCAGAACTCCATCTCCCATCACAAAGCGGGAAAAGCGCCCCCCGGGACACAACGGGAGTCCCTTTCCACTCCCCGAACTCCATCTCCCAGCATGCAAAGCGGGAAAAGCGCCCCCACGTGACACTAAACGGGAGTCCTTTCCCCCTCCCAGAACTCCAACTCCCAGCATGGAAAGCGGGAAAGCGCCCCCACGTGACACTAAACGGGAGTCCTTTCCCACTCCCAGAACTCCAACTCCCAGCAATGCAAAGCGGGAAAGCGCCCCCACGTGACACTAAACGGGAGTCCATTTCCCCCCAGAACTCCAACCTCCCAGCATGCAAAGCGGGAAAAGCGCCCCACGTGACACTAAACGGGAGTCCTTTCCCCCCCCTCCAGACTCCAACTCCCAGCATGCAAAGGGGAAAAGGCCCCACGTGACACTAAACGGGAGTCATTCCCTCCCCAGAACTCCAATCTCCCAGCATGCAAAGCGGGAAAAGCGCCCCCCACGTGACACTAAACGGGAGTCCTTTCCCCCTCCCAGCTCAGAACTCCATCCCCAGCAGAGCAAAGCGGGAAAAGCCGCCCCCCACGTGACACTAAACGGGAGTCCATTTCCCCTCCCAGAACTCCAACTCCCAGCATGCAAAGCGGGAAAGCGCCCCCCACGTGACAACTAACGGGAGTCCATTTCCCCTCCAGAACTCCAACTCCCAGCATGCAAAGCGGGAAAGCGCCCCACGTGACATAAACGGGAGTCCATTTCCCCATCCCCAGAACTCCAACTCCCAGCATGCAAAGCGGGAAAGGGCCCCCCCACGTGACACTAAACGGGAGTCCATTCCACTCCCCAGAACTCCACTCCCAGCATGCAAAGCGGGAAAAGCGCCCCACATGACACTAAACGGGAGTTCTTCCCCCCCGCCCAGAACTCCAAATCCCAGCATGGAAAGCAAGCGGAAAAGCGTCCCCACGTGACACTAAACGGGAGTCCATTCCCCCCCCAGAACTCCAATCTCCCAGCATGCAAAGCGGGAAAGGGCCCCCCACGTGACACTAAACGGGAGTCCATTCCCACTCCCAGAACTCCAACTCCCAGCATGCAAAGCGGGAAAAGCGCCCCCCCACATGACACTAAACGGGAGTCTTTCCCCTCCCAGAACACCAAATCCCAGCAGCAAAGCGGGAACAGCGCCCCCACGTGACAACAACGGGAGTCCATTCCCCTCCCAGAACTCCAACTCCCAGCATGCAAAGCGGGAAAAGTGCCCCCACGTGACACTAAACGGGAGTCCATTTCCCCTCCCAGAACTCCAACTCCCAGCATGCAAAGCGGAAAAGCGCCCCACTGACACTAAAACGGGAGTCCTTCCCCCTCCCAGAACTCCAACTCCCAGCATGCAAAGCGGGAAAAGCAACCCCCCCACTGGACACTAAACGGGAGTCCTTTCCCCCTCCCAGAACTCCAACTCCCAGCATGCAAAGCGGGAAAAGCGCCCACCGTGACACTAAACGGGAGTCCATTCCCCCTCCCAGAACTCCAACGCCCACGCAAAGCGGGAAAAAGCTCCCCACGTGACACTAAACGGGAGTCCTTTTCCCCTCCCAGAAACTCCTACTCCCAGACATGCAAAGCGGGAAAAGCGCCCCACGTGACACACTAAACGGGAGTCCCCTTCCCCCTCCCAGAACTCCAACTCCCAGCCATGCAAAGCGGAAAAGCGCCCCACCCACGTGACACAAACGGAGTCCTTTCCCCTCCCAGACTCCAACTCCACAGCATGCAACAGCGGGAAAAGCGCCCCCACGTGACACTAAACGGAGTCCTGTCCCCCTCCCAAACTCCAACTCCCCCAGCATGCAAAGCGGAAAAGCGCCCCCACGTGACACTAAACGGGAGTCCTTTCCCCCTCCCAAACTCCAACTCCCAGCATGCAAAGCAGGAAAAGCCCCCCCACGTGAACACTAAACGGGAGTCCTTTCCCCCACTCCCAGAACCTCTCCATCCCAGCATGCAAAGCGGGAAAAGCGCCCCCACGTGACACTAAACGGGAGTCCTTTCCCCCTCCCAGAACTCCCAACTCCCCAGCATGAAAGCGGGAAAGCGCCCCCACGTGACACTAAACGGAGTCCTTTCCCCCTCCCAGAACTCCAACCCCAGCATGCAAAGCGGGAAAAGCAACCCCCCCAACGTGACACTAAACGGGAGTCCTGTTCCCCCTCCCAGAACTCGCAACATCCCAGCAGGCAAAGCGGAAAGGGCCCCCACGTGACACTAAACGGAGTCCATTCCCACCCAGGACTCCAACTCCCAGCAAGCAAAGCGGGAAAAGCGCCCCCCACATGACACTAAACGGGAGTTCTTTCCCCATCCCAGATCGCCAACCCCAGCATGCAAAGCGGGAAAGCTCCCCACGTGACACTAAACGGGAGTCCTTCTCCCCCCAGAACTCCAACTCCCAGCATGCAAAGCGGGGAAAAGCGCCCCACGTGACACTAAACGGGAGTTCCTTCCCCCTCCCAGAACTCCAACTCCCAGCATGCAAAGCGGGAAAACGCCCCCCAACGTGACACTAAACGGGAGTCCTTTCCCCCTCCCAGAACTCCAACTCCCAGCATGGCAAAGCGGGAAAAGCCCCCGTGACACTAAAACGGGAGTCTTTCCCACTCCCAGAATTCCATCTCCCAGCATGCAAAGCGGAAAACGCCCCCCCACGTGACACTAAACGGAGTCCCGCCCCCCCCAGAACTCCAACTCCCCATGGAAAGCGGGGAAGCGCCCCCACGTGACACTAAACGGGAGTCCTTTCCCCCTCCCAGAACTCCAACTCCCAGCATGCAAAGCGGGAAAAGCGCCCCCACGTGACACTAAAACGGGAGTCCATTTCCCCTCCCAGAACTCCAACTCCCAGCATGCAAAGCGGGAAACAGCGCCCACGTGACCAACTAAACGGGAGTCCATTCCCACTCCCAGAACTCCAACTCCCAGCATGCAAAGCGGGGAAAAAGGGCCCCCACGTGACACTAAACGGGAGTCCATTCCCACTCCCAAGAACTCCAACTCCCAGCATGCAAAGCGGGAAAAGCGCCCCCCACATGACACTAAACGGGAGTCTTTCCCCCCCTCCAGAACTCCAAATCCCAGCATGCAAGCGGGAAAGCGCCCCACGTGACACTAAACGGGAGTCCATCCCCCTCCCAGAACTCCAACTCCCAGCATGCAAAGCGGGAAAAGGGCCCCCGTGACACTAAACGGGAGTCCCATTCCCACTCCCAGAACTCCAACTCCCAGCATGCAAAGCGGGAAAGCGCCCCCCACATGACACTAAACGGGTTCTTTCCCCCCCCCCACCAGAACCCAAACCCAGCACAAAGCGGAACAACCCCCACGTGACACAAACGGGAGTCCATTTCCCCTCCCAGAACTCCAAACCCCCAGCAATGCAAACGGAGAAAAGTGCCCCCACGGGACACTAAACGGGAGTCCATTTCCCCCTCCCGAACGCCAACTCCCAGCATGCAAGCGGAAAAGCGCCCCCACGTGTGACAACTTAAACGGGAGTCCTTTCCCCCTCCCAGAACTCTCCAACCCAGCATGCAAAGCGGGAAAAGCGCCCCCACGTGACCACTAAACGGGAGTCCTTTCCCCCCCCAGAACTCCACTCCCAGCAGCAAAGCGGGAAAAGCGCCCCCACGTGACACTAACGGGAGTCCTTTCCCACTCCCAGAAACGCCATCTCCAGCATCCAAAGCGGGAAAAGCCCCCCACGTGACACTAAACGGGAGTCCTTTCCCACTCCCAAACCATCCTCCCAGCATGCAAAGCGGGAAAAGCGCCCCCACGTGACACTAAACGGGAGTCCTTTCCCCCTCCCAGAACTCCAACTCCCAGCATGGAAAGCGGGGAAAGCGCCCCCACGTGACACTAAACGGGGAGTCCTTTCCCCCCCTCCCAGAACTCCCAACTCCCAGCATGCAAAGCGGGAAAACGCCCCACGTGACACTAACGGGAGTCCATTTCCCCTCCCAGAATCCAACTCCCAGCATGCAAAGCGGGAAAAGCGCCCCACGTGACACTAACGGGAGTCCTTTCCCCCTCCCAGAACTCCAACTCCAGCATGCAAAGTGGGAAAAGTGCCCCCACGTGACACTAAACGGGAGCAATCCCCCCTCCCAGAACTCCAACTCCCAGCATGCAAACGGGAAAGGCGCCCCACGTGACACTAAACGGGAGTCCATTTCCACTCCAGAACTCCAACTCCCAGCATGCAAGCGGGAAAAGCGCCCACGTGACACTAAACGGGAGTCAATCCCCCTCCCAGAACTCCATCTCCCAGCATGCAAAGCGGGAAAAGCGCCCCCACGTGACACTAAACGGGAGTCCTGTCCCCCTCCCAGAACTCCAACTCCCAGCATGCAAAGCGGGAAAAGCGCCCCACGTGACACTAAACGGGAGTCCTTCCCCCTCCCAGAACTCCAACTCCCAGCATGCAAAGCGGGAAAAGCGCCCCACGTGACCTAAACGGGAGTCCTTTCCCCTCCAGAACTCCAACTCCCAGCATGCAAAGCGGAAAGCGCCCCCACGTGACACTAAACGGGATCCATCCCCTCCCAGAACTCCAACTCCCAGCATGCAAAGCGGGAAAAGCGCCCCCCACGGGAACCTAAACGGGAGTCCATTTCCCCTCCCAGAACTCCAACTCCCAGCATGCAAGCGGGAAAAGCGCCCCCGTGACACTAAACGGGAGGTCCATTCCCACTCCCAGAACTCCAACTCCCAGCATGCAAAGCGGGAAAAGGCCCCCACGTGACACTAAACGGGAGTCATTCCCACCCCAGAACTCCAACTCCCAGCATGCAAAGCGGGAAAAGCGCCCCCCACATGACACTAAACGGGAGTCTTCCCCCTCCCAGAACTCCAATCCAGACATGCAAAGCGGGAAAAGCGCCCCCACGTGACACTAAACGGGAGTCCATCCCCCCCTACGAACTCCAACTCCCAGCATGCAAAGCGGAAAAGGGCCCCCACGTGACACTAAACGGGAGTCCATTCCCACTCCAGAACTCCAACTCCCAGCATGCAAAGGCGGGAAAAGCGCCCCCCAACTGACACTAAACGGGAGTTCTTTCCCCCTCCCAGAACTCCAAATCCCAGCATGCAAAGGGAACAGCGTCCCACGTGACACTAAACGGGAGTCCATTTCCCCTCCCAGAACTCCAACTCCCAGCATGCAAAGCGGGAAAAGTGCCCCCACGTGACCACTAAACGGGAGCCATTTCCCCCCCCAGAACTCCAATCCCAGCATGCAAAGGGGAAAAGCGCCCCACGTGACACTAAACGGGAGTCCTTTCCCCCCCAGAACTCCAACTCCCAGCATGCAAGCGGGAAAAGCGCCCCCACGTGACACTAAACGGGAGTCCTTTCCCCTCCCAGAACTCCAACCCAGCATGCAAGCGGGAAAAGCGCCCCCCACGACACTAAACGGGGAGCCATTTCCCCTCCAGAACTCCAACTCCCAGCATGCAAAGCGGGAAAAGCCCCCACGTGACACACTAAACGGGAGTCCTTTCCCCTCCCAGAAACTCCAACTCCCATGCAAAGCGGGAAAAGCGCCCCACGGACACTAAACGGGAGTCCTTTCCCCTCCCAGAACTCCAACTCCCACATGCAAAGCGGGAAAGCGCCCCCACGTGACACTAAAACGGAGTCCTTTCCCACTCCCAGAACCCATCTCCCAGCATGCAAAGCGGGAAAAGCGCCCCCCACGTGACACTAAACAGGAGTCCTTCCCCTCCCAGAACTCCAACTCCAGCATGGAAAGCGGGGAAAGCGCCCCACGTGACACTAAACGGGAGCCTTTCCCCTCCCAGAACTCCAACTCCCAGCATGCAAAGCGGGGAAAAGCGCCCCACGTGACACTAAACGGGAGTCCTTTCCCCTCCCGAACTCCAACTCCCAGCATGCAAAGCGGGGAAAAGCGCCCCACGTGACACTAAACGGGAGTCCTTCCCCTCCAGAACTCCAACTCCCAGCATGCAAAGTGGGAAAAGTGCCCCCACGTGACACGAAACGGGGCTATTCCCCTCCCAGAACTCCAACTCCCAGCATGCAAAGCGGGAAAAGCGCCCCCCCCACGTGACACTAAACGGGAGTCCTTTCCCCTCCCAACTCCAACTCCCCAGCATGCAAAGCGGGAAAAGCGCCCCCAACGTGACACTAAACGGGAGTCCATTTCCCCTCCCAGAACTCCAACTCCCAGCATGCAAAGCGGGAAAAAGCGCCCCCCACGTGACACTAAACGGGAGTCCATTTCCCCCTCCCAGAACTCCAAACTCCCAGCATGCAAAGCGGGAAAAGCGCCCCACGTGACACTAAACGGGAGTCCATTTCCCCCTCCCAGAACTCCAACTCCCAGGATGCAAAGCGGGAAAAGCGCCCCCACGTGACACTAAACGGGAGTCCCTTTCCACTCCAGAACTCCAACTCCCAGCATGCAAAGCGGGAAAAGCGCCCCACGGACAAAACGGGAGTCCTTCCCCCTCCCAGAACTCCCAACTCCAGCATGCAAAGCGGGAAAAGCGCCCCCACGTGACCTAAAACGGGAGTCCTTTCCCTCCCAGAACTCCAACTCCCAATGGAAAGCGGGAAAGCGCCCCCACGTGACACTAAACGGGAGTCCATTTCCCCTTCCCAGAACTCCAACTCCCAGCATGGAAAGCGGGGAAAGCGCCCCCCACGTGACACTAAACGGGAGTCCTTCCCCCTCCCAGAACTCCAACTCCCAGCATGCAAAGCGGGGAAAAGCGCCCCCACGTGACACTAAAAGGGAGTCCTTCCCCCTCCCAGAACTCCAACTCCCAGCATGCAAAGGGAAAAGTGCCCCCACGTGACACTAAACGGAGTCCTGTCCCCCTCCCAGAACTACATCTCCCAGCAGCAAAGCGGGAAAAGCCCCCCACTGACACTAAACGGGAGTCCTTTCACTCTCAGAACTCCAACCCAGCATGCAAAGCGGGGAAAACATCCCACGTCACACTAAACGGGAGTCCTTCCCCCTACCAGGACTCTCAACTCCCAGCATGCAAAGCGGGAAAAGCGCCCCACGTGACACTAACGGGAGTCCTGTCCCCCTCCCAGAACTCCATCTCCCAGCATGCAAACGGGAAAAGCGCCCCCCACGTGACGCAAAAAGGGAGTCCCCCCTTTCCCACCACAGAACTCCATCTCCTAGGCATGCAAAGCGCCCCCCACGTGACACTAAACGGGAGTCATTTCCCCTCCCAGAACTACAACTCCCAGCATGCAAAGCGGGAAAAGCGCCCCCACGTGACACTAAACGGGAGTCTTTCCCCCTCCAGAACTCCAACCCCAGCATGCAAAGCGGGAAAAGCGCCCCCACGTGACACTAACGGGAGTCCATTCCCACTCCCAGAAACTCCAACTCCCAGCATGCAAAGCGGGAAAAGTGCCCCACGTGACACTAAACGGGAGTCCTTTCCCCCTCCCAGAACTCCAACTCCCAGCATGCAAAGCGGGAAAAGCGCCCCCACGGTGACACTAAACGGGAGTCCTTCCCCCTCCCAGGAACTCCAACTCCCAGCATGCAAAGCGGGAAAGTGCCCCCCACGTGACACTAAACGGGAGTCCATCCCACTCCAGAACTCCACCCCAGCATGCAAAGCGGGAAAAGCGCCCCCACGTGACACTAAACGGGAGCCATTCCCCCTCCCAGAACTCCACTCCCAGCATGCAAAGCGGGAAAGCGCCCCCACGTGACACTAAAACGGGAGTCCATTTTCCCCTCACAGAACTCCAACTGCCAGCATGCAAAGCGGGAAAGGCGCCCCCCACGTGACACTAAACGGGAGTCCTTTCCCACTCCCAGAACTCCAACTCCCAGCATACAAAGCGGGGAAAAGCGCCCCCACGTGACACTAAATGGGGCGTCCATTCCCCCTCCCAGAACTCCAACTCCCAGCATGCAAAGCGGGAAAGAGCCCCTCACGTGACACTAAACGGGAGTCCATTCCCCCTCCCAGAACTCCCAACTCCAGCAGACAAAGCGGGAAAAAGCGCCCCCACGTGACACTAAACGAGAGTCCATTTTCCCCTCCCGAACCCAACCCAGCATGCCAAAGCGGGAAAGCGCCCCCCACGTGACAACTAAACGGGAGTCCTTTCCCCCTCCCAGAACTCAACTCCCAGCATGCAAGCGGAAAGCACCCCATGACACTAACGGGAGTCCATTCCCCCCCAAAACCCAACTCCCAGCATACAAAGCGGGAAAAGCGCCCCCCACGTGACACTAAAGGGAGTCCATTTCCCCTCCCAGACTCCATCTCCCAGCATGCAAAGCGGGAAAAGGCTTTGCATGCTTTGTATGCGGGAGTTGGAGTTCTGGGAGGGGAAATGACCCCGTTAGTGTCACGTGGGGGCACTTTTCCCGTTTGCATGCTGGAGTTGCAGTTCTGGGAGTGAGACAGAGACTCTCGTTAGTTCACGTGGGTCACTTTCCGCTTTGCATGCTGGGAGTTGGTCTGGAGGAAGGACTCTCGTTTAGTGTCACGGGGGGCGCTTTTCCCGCTTTGCAGGCGGAGTTGGAGTTCTGGGAGGGGAAGGACCCCGTTTATGTCACGTGGGGCGCTTTTTCCGCTTTGCAGCGGGGATTGGAGTTCTGAGAGGGGAAAGGACTCCCGTTTAGTGTCACGTGGGGGCGCTTTCCCCTTTGCATGCTGGAGATGGAGTTCGGGAGTGGAAAGGACTCCCGTTTAGTGTCACGGTGGGGCCTTTTCCCGCTTTGAATGCTGGGAGATGGAGTTCTGGGAGTGGGACAGGACTCCCGTTAGTGTCACGGGGGGCGCTTTCCCGCTTTGCATGCTGGGAGTTGGTTCTGAGAGTGGGAAAGGACTCCCGTTTAGTGTCACGTGGGGCGCTTTTCCCGCTTTGCATGCTGGGAGTTGGAGTTCGGGGAGTGGGAAAGGACTCCCGTTTTAGTGTCACGTGGGGCGCTTTTCCCGCTTTGCATGCTGGGAGATGGAGTTCTGGGAGGGGAAAGGACTCCCGTTTTAGTGTCAGTGGGGGGGCGCTTTTCCCGCTTTGCATGCTGGGAGTGAGTTCTGGGAGTGGGAGGACTCCCGTTTAGTGACCGTGGGGGCGCTTTTCCCGCTTTGCAGCTGGGGAGTGGAGTTCGGGGAGGGGAAGGACCCCGTTTCAGTGTCACGTGGGGGCGCTTTCCGCTTTGCATGCTGGGAGTTGGAGTTCTGGGAGTGGGAAGGACTCCCGTTTAGTGTCACGTGGGGCGCTTTTCCCGCTTTGCATGCTGGGAGATGGAGTTCTGGGAGGGAAAGGACTCCCGTTTAGTGTCACGTGGGGCCTTCCCGCTTTGCATGCTGGGAGTTGAGTTCTGGGAGTGGGAAAGGACTCCCGTTTAGTGTCACGTGGGGGCGCTTTTCCCGCTTTGCATGCTGGGAGTTGGAGTTCTGGGAGTGGGACATGACTCCCGTTTAGTGTCACGTGGGGGCGCTTTTCCCGCTTTGCATGCTGGAAGTTGGAGTTCTGGGAGTGGAGGACTCCCGTTAGTGTCACGTGGGGGCGCTTTTCCGCTTTGCATGCTGGGAGATGGAGTTCTGGGAGTGGGAAGGACCCCGTTTAGTGTCACGTGGGGGCGCTTTTCCCGCTTTGCATGCTGGGAGTTTGAGTTCTGGGAGTGGAAGGACTCCCGTTTAGTGTCACGTGGGCTTTTCCCGCTTTGTTGCTGGAGTTGGAGTTCTGGGAGGGGGAAGGACTCCCGTTTAGTGTCACGTGGCGCTTTCCCGCTTTGCATCCTGGGAGTTGGAGTTCTGGGAGTGGGAAGGACCCCGTTTAGTGTCACGTGGGGGCGCTTTTCCGCTTTGCATCTGGGAATGAGTCTGGGAGGGGAAAGGACCCCGTTAGTGCACGTGGGGGCGTTTTCCCGCTTTGAATGCTGGGAGTTGGAGTTCTGGGAGGGACAGGACTCCCGTTTATTGTCACGTGGGAGCGCTTTCCCGCTTTGTTGCTGGGAGTGGAGTTCTGGAGGGGGAATGGACTCGTTTAGTGTCACGTGGGAGCCTTTTCCCGCTTTGCATCCTGGAGTTGGAGTTCTGGGAGGGGAAGGACTCCCGTTTAGTGCACGTGGGGGCGCTTTTCCCGCTTTGCATCTGGGAGTTGGAGTTCTGGAGTGGAAGGACTCCCGTTAGTGTCCGTGGGGCGCTTTTCCCGCTTTGTATGGCTGGAGAGTGGGTTCTGGGAGTGAAAGGACTTTGTGTAGTGCACGTGGGGCGCTTTCCCCGCTGTAGTCACACTCTCTCTCAGCCTCGAGGGAGGCATGCTGGGGAAGACTGGGAAGGCACACACACAGAAGTGTTTTTTAATATGGTGTCTTTTATTTGCAACATAAAGCAGTGGGTGACTGCCCTTTATGAGGGGAAATTGCTGATAGGCTGAGGGCCTCTCCCAGACGCCACTGCGCATGCGCGCCCATTAGTTCCTCAGGAAAAGCCTTCTTATGATCGCTTTCCCGCTTTCTCCGGCGCTCTGTTGAATCAGCCCCTCTTTTTTCCCTTCTTTTTGCGCACCGCGCTCTGGAGCCGCGCTCCGGGCCCCTTTTTTCCCACTGCCAGCATTCAATATGCGACGAGCACCATCTTTGAAACCCTTTCCCGCCTTTTCCTCTCCTGCCCCGTTTCGTCAGCAAACACGCCACACCGGGCTCCCTTCATTCTGCGCAGGCGCCTTTTAAACCTTGGAGCCTTCTGTCTTCCGCCCTCTTCCTTGCCCATCGTTCTTAACTGCGCCATGCGCATTCCAAAGGCCGCGTGCGTCAGGTGGCTGTTTTTCTCCCCCCGCCCTAAAATGCGCTATGCGCAAGGCGCAGTAGCCACCTTGAGGCGCCCCAACACACACACCCACACACACACATATATATATGTAAATATGTATTAAAACTGGGCCATAAATTTCTGAGGAGGCGCCGCCATGGGAGTAAGTAAGGCCTGGAGAGGCTGGAGGAGGGAGTATTTGGGGAGGGAAGGATTTGTTTTGGGGGGGGGAGAGGAAGGTAAACATTGTCGTCGTTGTTGTTGTGTGCCTTCAGGTCGTTTCTGGGTCTGTCATGGCTTTAATGGCAAGGAGGGGCTGAGGAGTGCGGCTGGCTGCTGGACCAATGCTTACGTCATTCTCCTGTTTAAAAACGACCCTGAGGCAACTCTCTTGTGGGGTTTTAGCCCATGGCCAGGGGTTTGCCATGGCCTTCGAGGAAGAATGTGACACCCAACTTCACCAACCCTCAAATTCACCGAATGGCACCCTAGAGCCCCAGAGCCGAGGTTGCCAATACTCCCTGAGGCTGAGAGAGTCGACCTAGCCATCCTACTAGCGCCTAAGGAACCCTTCATGGATTCATGGCAAGTTGGCCAAGCAGGGGTCTGCCCTGGCCACCACGCCTTGGTCCCTAGCTACGGGCAGGCCGGGTTATAAAACAAACATCCATCCTCTGAGCTGAAGAGTGTGACTTCCTGGGAATTCATACTTATTGTGGGGTATAGAAAGAAGGCTCAATGTCTCAGAACTACAGTTCCCAGCATTCCTGCATTGAGCAGTTGAAGCTCTCAACTGGGCTGTTTCTGCAAGTGTGCTTTGGACCTGATTCCCAAGTTTACTCTTACTACTTACTTCAATCAACTTAAAGTGACAGTTTAATTGCTTCCAGTGTATTGCCACAGAAAAGTCCCTCAATAATTCCTTCATGAGTCAAACAAATTACACTCATCCCTCCATATGTTGCAGCCTTGACTTTTGCGGATCTGATTATTCAGGGGTCTGGTTCATGTGTTCCTCTCTAGAATCTCTAGGTCCCTCCAGGGAACTCTATGGTCACTTTAACAACGGTTGCCTGAAAGACCTAGAGGTTCCTAGAGAGGACACTCCACTAGGCCTTTGTAGCTCCTGTGCATCTATGGCCAGTGTCTGTCGGACGTTGACCACAGAGGTTTCCCTGGAGGACCGAGAGATTCCTAGAGAGGCATCCTCTCAGGTCAAAACGTGGTGGTTTTGTTATTTGGGGGTCCTGTGCCCCTGACCCCAAGCGAATGCGAGGATAAGTCTAGTCTCCAACTGGATATTCTCTGCAGTGTGCTTTGGACCTTTGGGCAACGCATGCCATCTCCTCCTTTTCTGGAGAACCTGCAAAGAATACTTGTTGTGCTGCTGTTGTGTACGCTGATGTGCAACAGCTACAAACAAGTTAGCGATAGTACGTATACACTTATTTATATGTCTAGAAAATTTAAGATCAAAATCTGACCCCCAAAATAGCTTTTTGTGGGTTGTGGGGGCTCTGGGCCATGTTCTAGGAGAGTTTATTCCTGATGTTTTGCCAGCATTGTGGCTGGCCCCCAAATAAACCTGACTGGACTCTCCATGGGTCAAGGTAAGTATGGACTTGGACTCCTCACTCCAAAACAGGAACTGCTTCCTTAGGAAAGGCAAGAGAGAGCGTTTTCTGCCTTGGAACACCAATGACCTCCCTCTGTTCTCTGATCCATCCAGCCTTAGTTAGGTCTGCTGGATTGTGGCAAGCCCTTTGGCATTGCTTTCCTTTGCTTCTCCTTGACACCCTTCATCACATCCCCCTAAGTTTAACCCTGATATCCAGGGGTTCATATCAAAAACCATCATTTGGGTCCCAAAACCTGCATGAGGTGGGCTTATAGTCAAATATATACGGTGCACAATCTACGTTGTCTCCTCCTCCCCCGCCTGAGGAGTGGCTTTGGGCCTTGTTTGTGCCTGCTTGTGCCAGGGAGATGGAGGAACATGTTCCTCTCCCGTCTGTTTGCGCATCTCTCCAACCGGCAGCCTTCCTGC